>NW_020897742.1:13538208-13804396 GCF_003984885.1 Neopelma chrysocephalum
AGGAAAGGAAAGGAAAGGAAAGGAAAGGAAAGGAAAGGAAAGGAAAGAAGAGAAAAGAAAAGAAAAGAAAAGAAAAGAAAAGAAAAGAAAAGAAAAGAAAAGAAAAGAAAAGAAAAGAAAAGAAAAGAAAAGAAAAGAAAAGAAAAGAAAAGAAAAGAAAAGAAAAAAGAACAATAGAGAAATACCTACAAGAGTCATCAAGTCCAAGTGTCTGACCACTTCAGGACTGACTGAAAGTTTAAAATATGTTATTAAGGACACTTTTCAAACCCTCTTGAACACTGATAGGCTTGGGGTATTGACCAGCCTAGGAAGCCTGTTCCACTGTTTAACCACTCTCTTGGGAAATAAATGTTTCCTGATGTCCAGTCCCAATCTCCCCTGCCATAGCTTTGAAGCATTCCCCCAGGTCCTAACCCTGAATGACAGGGAGAAGAGCTCAGCACCTCTCTCCACCTCCCCTCCTAAGGGAAGGATACTCTTAAATGATAAAAAGAATAATAAAAGATCTATGATGTGAACTTTCCAATTCTGCCAAACATAGGCATTAATAGAAAAGCAGTATCTTAAAACTTTACTTTTTTAAGACATAATACTCCAGGCACAATTGCCTATGCACCTTTAAAGAAAAATATGAAAGCGGAGAGGCTCACTAATAGTGTCAGGAAGAAGATATTCGTTTAACATTTTATCATGTTGCACATATTGTTTTATATTGAAACAATCTTAATGATTATGATTTTGAAAATTATAACTGTAAAATTAATTTGGATTTTATATAACTATACTTTCTTTTCTCATTAAATATGTATTTTAAGTACAAGTTGAAGAAAATTGGTTCAATATAGGAAGCAAAGGGTTGTCTCCACCATAGAAACCTTCCTTCTACAAAAATAATTGTGTTCTATGAAACATAGTGATAAAGAGCAAACCAAAAGATGTTTAGATCTTCTGTTTCGTTCACATGCTATCAGTTACAAATAATCTTTCACTTATCTACTTCCCTGTCACAAAATGTTTTATCTAGATAGTATAAAGAATTTTATTAATACTTCAGTTACATGAAATCACAGAACTTTATAAAACCAAACTAAAATAATGAACCCAGAAGTACCACAACATACCTAAAAATCCAAACAAATAAAGAAATCAGTCAGAGCCATCTGAAAAAACTATAAGCCATGCCATTGCATAGCACTCAAGTGTTGTGCTATGGTGTGTGACATTATGCAAAATTTCAATGATTAAGTTTTTTTTGCTCCTCCCCAGTTGCTGAAAAAAACCTAGAAAATTTAAACAATCATGCTGGCCTGTAACAAAACTAGAAGGAATTTCTATTTGCCTGAGGTTGATTCTGTGGGATGTGCAAATTTTTTTTTTACAGAATTTAGTGAGATGTTATAATAATGGCCAGTCTTCGCGAACGAAGATTTTGGGAAAGGTCTTTTACCTTTCCAGCCTGCGCAATGGATTTTTTAGGTGAGACACAGCCTGCGCTGAACTGAGCCCACCCTTTAATCCTAAGGTTCATCTGCTGGGGCCAAGGAAGTTTGGACAATGGCAGTGAGGTCCTCAGGACGTAGGTTTGTTTAGAGTGACCTTCTCATAGATGGATGGCCTCACAGGGCTAACGGGCTCCATCTGCCCGGGGGACAGAGGAATCGAACCTGGGTCGCAGGAGTGAGAGTCCTGCATCCTAACCACTAGGCCACCAGGGGTCCCTTAGTGAGATCATGAAATTTGATTACAGCATTGGGCTTCTCACCTTTTTCTAATTATTACAACATCTCACTGTTTTTTCTGAAATTTGACATGGAGAGCAGCAAGAGCAATGACAGTTTCCTGCTCTACTCAGGATGCATCATAATCTCACCTGTTGAAGCAATTTACAGGTATCCTGAAAGAGACTGGCACTCAGGATGAGTTGAAAGAGAAACATGGTTAAATGCATGGCAGTCATTTAGGGCACGGATGATTAGAGGCCTGTTAAAACCTGTGTAACTGTAGATGAAAAGGTGTAAAGTGGGCATGAATCAAACCCATTGTGGTCACGTAGTTTGATTTCACATGTAAATGTTCAAGCCTTGAAAAACACACCCCTGCTCATTCCCACTGAGATCTAATTATGTTCCCTTGAGCAAACTGCCTCAAGTGTTCACTTGAGATATGCACACTGAAAGTGTATTATTAAATGCACCACATTTCCTGATACGCATAGCAGAAAGCAATTTTGGACTTCAGAATATAACTAATTAGTATCACCAAACACAACAGTTTTACCTACCTGTATATATAAAAACCCCATATAGTCCATGTACACAAATATATAGTCAGACAGACAAATAAATATAACAGCTTCACGAGGTTTGAGGAGTTGTAGTTTTTTACAACACAGTGGTCATTACAAAACATTTTAGTGTTGAACATAGACTCCTTTCTGAGAAATAAATTCCTCAGCTGAGACATACAAAACCTTACAACCATTTATATATACGCTGTGAGAGAAGCGAATATAATTAAACTAGTCATTTATTTATATTATGTTTTCTTATATGTGTAATAAGTTTAAATGTGCCCGCATATTAATAAGTTTTATACATGCAACCACCATTAGAATGCCAAGTCAGTCTCCTAGAGTGACTTTCCTTTACAACTGACTTCACTGTTTCATCCCTGGTTCCCAAATATCTTGCAACCAGACAGCTCTGTAATACAGCAATGCCATTCCTAGTATCAAGTCACACCCTTTGCACTGAACTTTCAAGGCCTCCGGACTGGTATTTGTCAGGTTTTCCCTGTCTGAACTTTTGCTGGGGGGAGCTGCAGCTTTGTTTTCCTTCATTTTTATGGCAGCAATTTCTCTTATTGACCAGGTGTCTATGACTAGTTTACTTTGGTTTATTTTTGCACAGTACAATTATAATTTTATACAGATAACTGTAACAAGCTGTTATTATGTCAGAATGAAGTATTTATGAGTTTCACAAAAGTTATATCTCACAGCTAAAAACCACTCACCACAGGTCAAGATTTGTAGACATAGAGATGTACAAAATTGGCTCTACGGTTAACAAATAAAGAAAAAACCCAGTACCTAATACACATAAAACATACCATAAATAGTACATATTGAGATTTCTGTATAAAATATTCTAACTGAACTAATATTCTTTCTTTTTTTCCCTAATAACCAAATGTAAATTAATAATTTTTCTTGAATTAAACTGCTAAGATTTTTACTATACTAACAATTAATTCTTGGCTTTACTGAAACGTATTGTGTGCTTCTTCTTTGTCTGTGAATAAGGTTTTGATTTCTTTTTGCTGAGTTATCATTTTGCAATCCCGAGTCCTAAAAATAACAATAGATTCAGCATTAGCAGATTAAATTTTACTGCATTTCTCTGCTTAAACTTTCATTTCCATGGTACTATGATTAGTGGTGATGACCACCTGCATTTCTGTAGCAAAATGACCTTAAAATCTTTTAAAATTATCAATACTTCTAACACCTTGGCATCATTTTTATAGTAAAAAATCCTGTTGTCTACATATTCAAAACAGGTACAGAGTTCATTGTTTGATCTGATGTGAGAAGCTGTAAAATGGCCTTCGTCTCCAAAGCCTGTCTGTCATTTAGTCACAAAATCGTTTTTTCTCATTCCTGGGTCTTAACAAAGACACAGCTAGGTGTACCTTTCAAAAAACTTAATTCAAATTAGGTGTAAATATGTTCTTGTTCTTTAAAATTATATAGTTTACGTGTATGTGAAACAGTAGAATTGCAAAATTATGCCTATTAGAATATGATTTATTGCATTTTGAGAAAAAAAGTAGTTTTAATCACAATCATTGTGACTAGGTATGGCATATGAAAACGTTTGGAAACAGAAACTAACTTTCACTATCTGATTTTTCTATTTATAAACTTACTATCTGAAAATAATAATTTACCCACTATCAATATGCACTGCTTGAATTTACCTTTTATTTGCACATGTACACATATATATATAAACTCATTCCATATTCATGATCCTTGATCTGTCTGTATAATTTACGATTTGGATTTCAAAATGCATGAAAAGTTGAAAGAAATAAATGGAATTAAAGATTTATATTTAAGTTTCAGTTTTGACTTAATGTTTTATACAGAAAACTGCCACACCTGCCTATTTTATAAATCCGTACCACAAATGCCTCAGCAAGCAAATCTGGCATTTGCAATGAGTGGATAATAAAATTCCTGATCAAGTATTATCAGATGTCATCTATCAGGATAGGTGATTTATCCTAATAGACTTATACTCCTGGTTTTCTGGATGTGCAAATATAAATGAACAAAAATTCTACTATATTCAAAACAAAATATGAAGTCACATATTACTTAGTCTCTTTGAATTTCATCTGTATATTTTTTTTTGCCCTTATTGAAAGGTTTATCAATGACCTGTATTTGGATCCTAAGTCAGGATACTCAGTATTTTTAATACTGAGTCTACTTATTTCTAAAGACTTTAGGCATTTAAAAACAGACTTTTATGATGTGATAAACAACTATTGTAAAACATATTAACACTTCTAAAAGATTTTTTTTGGCCTATCTATTTCATCAGATCTTCATTTTTCTTTATTTTTCTCTTCCCTGTACCTCCCACTTCTGCAATGTTCATGAAACAAAACTATTGGTGTTAGCACGTGTAAACTGGTAACACCAGTCTGGTAAGCTGTATTAGTGAATACAGCTAGATGTGAAATGAAGTTTGGTTGTGAAGATACTAACTAAAACATTTAAATTATCAAAACATCATTACTTTGTATTTTAAGTCCAGTTGGAGATAGAGTGTACCTTCTAGGTTGCAGTCACAATAGATATCAGATGTGAAGTGGTCCAGTTCCTTGCTGAGTTAGATATTGGTATAGAATAACTGATTACTTAACTACTGATTCTTCAAAAAAAATTACTTAATGACTGTTAATGGGATTTTTTTTTGTTCTAACCTAGAGCTATTTAGACAGCAGTTAGTGGTTTTAACTTGATTTTAGAGATGCTTAGAGACTTTGACATTTCTTTTCATGGGCACTTTTTTAAAACAAACTTTCATGAGAACTTTTTTAAAATAAAGCTTCTACACTGGAAAGGACTATGAGTACACTGTAGACAGGTTTAGAAAGCAAAGCGATCTTAAAGAATTGGAGAGATTGCCTTACAAGGAAAAAAAAAGAGAGAGAGATGCAATTGTCATTAAATAGGACACTATCTTTAGAAAGGTGTAATGTACAGCTCAGTTACAAAATGAGTGACAGCTAATCAGGTAACAGCTCTCTGGAAGAGGATCTGGATGTCATAAGAAAGCATGAGCTGAACACAAATCATTAGTCATCTCTCTGAAAAAGCCAGACATAAAAAGCGTGCATACTAGTCTGCAACAGATGGGGAGACATTTTTTCTCATTAATCAACTTTTATGTGACCTCAACTGCAAAGCTGTGTCAATTTGACCTGAATCTTCAAGAAAGATATCAACCAACTAAAACCTATTTCCTTTAAAAAATATTAATATTTACAGTTGATATTATTTAGTTTTCAGGAACAAAAAGTATGAATCATGTAAATATTCATCTTGGGTTTCTAACAATAGCACTAGGATACCTTAGTATACTATATAAATAATAGAAACAACAGTATACATTTTTTATTCTATGTAATATATCTAGCCATGGAGAGAAAACAACAAAATTAACAAAACCGTTATGAAAGACTGGTGACAATGGCATGAGGTGGATGTTTGAGGGAGTCAGCAAAGACTTGACTGTTCACCAGCAACTAAAACTGGAAACCACTTCCAGGCACATGAGGGAAAAGAAAATAATCTGATATAGTCAGCATGGACTCACCAAGAGGAAATCATGTTTGACCAACATAGTTCTGTAAAACTGCTTTTGGAAGAACTTCTGTTATCTTCAGTTCTTGAACAGCTTGGACTGTAGATATGTGTTGAAAAGTGATAGTTTTCAGGAAATATAGAAGTATCATGTAAAGCCAAAATCTGGCAGATAATGACATTTTAATTTTCATTTTAATTTTTTGTTTTACAGCCACAGGAGACCAGGAAATGGAGCACAAAGCAGTTTAGAGATTCTTTTATTTATTTATTTATTTTTTACATTTCAATCATTCTGCTGTGCAAAACCTCTACAAACTCCCTTAATGGTAATGTCCAATATCCCAAATAAGAAAGATGAAAAGCTATGACATTAATGTGAAACCTTTGGCTATGGTAAGAGCTTGTGCATACAGTAATCTCTATCCCTTCTTAAAATATAAAATAAAACTGGAGGCAGACAAAAGCAATTATGTTCAAAGCTGGTCAGTCTTAAAACAAACTGAAAGTAAGTATCTCTCTAATAACAGGTACCTGATTTCTGCCAAGTACTACTGACTTCTGATAAATATATAGCCTTTTTATCTCTAAAATCTGAACAAATAAAGAATAAAGAAATTAAAAACGTGTACCTCACTGGTAAGAGCACATAATTGTTTACTCACTGATCCTCACTAAAAAGACACTAGTAGAAAAATAAACAGTAGAAATAGAGAAGATAATGTCAAGTTATTTTTTGTTTGGTTCCACATTAGTGCTATTTCTGTTTGTTTTCCACTATCATTTGTTTTAACCATAAGTTAGTTTACACCTAAAGGAAGGACTTAATATCTCCCAATAAAATGGTCAAGATCTTCTTATTGCCTAGCTCTCTTTTCCATGTTGTTAAGAGACATAAACTGTCAGTAAGACTGAGTGAGAAAAAATATATGCCTGATGCCAACACAAAGTTCAGCATTTGCTTTTTTATCACAGGAAATGGTATTTTTACATGTAATAATTTATTCAAAAAACATTTCAAAATGTAGATGTGACTTCAAAAAGGAGATTTATTCTCCTTACACTCCTGCCCTTTAATCACGTTTTAAAAGAAAAAAAAAGTTTCTTTGTGAATTATAAATTTCAAAAACAACACTAAAAAATAAATATATTTGAGACTACCATAATATTATTAACTCTAAATATGGATCTATAATGTAATTTCCAACCTATTTTATTCTTTCTTTATCACTATCAGTGTCTATTTGATAGACATTTTTGTTAGCTAAATAGAAAAAATGCTTGAATTACATCTCTGGATATACTGTGTGTCCATCAAAAGGTCATGGATAGGATTAGAGAGTTACATATAGTCTAATGATTTCAATAAAAGCTTTACTAGTATATTAATTTTTTAGGTATTTTGCATAATACTTTGTATGAAAAATATATTTGAATTTGGAGACCAGCTGGCAGCTGCAATAAGAATAATTTTGTCTTTTCGATACTAATGTTCAGAGGTTTTTATTTAAATTAAATATTTCTTCTAAGGAAGATATATCACAGCAATATATATCACAGAGAAAAAACCCGGTGAAATGATAGCATAAAATATTTCTTAATTTTCCAATATATTCTGAATTATCTGGAAAAATCATAATGCAAGCATATCTCAATTTTTTTCTGTTACTCCAAACTGTCCATTGTTATAAAAGACTGTTCAGAAGTACTACTATCAAAACATTTGTTGTAGAACTTTCTCTTTGTCTCTGTTTCTGTAGAGAATAGTACTTCTCTCTTTTAATTAAAAACATTTTTCATTCTGTGATTGCAAAAAAAATCTAAAAACGTGAACCAAGGGCAATTATGAATATGTAGAAAATCTCAGAAAATGGCTTGTGGAGATTAATTCTGCCTATTATGTCTCATCAGGGACCTTTGGACTCTGATATTAGCATTTTTACACAGCACCAAAAATGTTCTTCTGTAAGAGAAATCAATATTCTGAATGTCAATAACACCCATTATCTTTTTTTCTGTCTCCCTGTTTCATGGTATCTGACATCAGTCAATAACTGTCAATAGAAGAATTCAATTAATTACTGGACATATATAGACTGATCAGTTGTCTGCCTCAGTTGGAGATGCTGGATTCAGCTTGCAAACAGGAAGTTTTCCTCAGGCCTGTAGAATTTAGAAAACTAATTTGTGAAACTAACTACAAGTTCTCTGAATTCTAATGTAGGCAGAGCAGTGGGGGGGAGGGGAAATAAAAACTTGATCAGTATAATTTTGAAAACTTTTAGCTGCTAACACCCACAGAGCTTTATAAAAAAAAAGAATAATAATAATAATAATGATAATGGCAGTAGTATATGAATGCCCTAATTGTTGACAGCTATTACTTCATCTTTAATACTTGAATGAGTGTCTTTTTCAAGTAGAATAAAAAGGCAGGGTACTTCTTGAATGTGAAGTGAATTAATTATATTTCAAACTGGCATTTAGTTATTCATGATAAAACAATACATTGGAACAGCACTAGAAGGGTCAAAAAATACTATGCAAATCTTTGATCCCCATATGATGAAGCTGTCCAACACTGAACTGAAAATAAAAGTTGAAGACAATATTTAAATATTGAAATTGTACCTCTAGATATCACTCATGTCTACTAAAGCTATCATAATTTTTAAAAGAACTCGACCTTATTATTGTCTGTTTTTTGGAAGATAAAATAATTTAAATTACTATAATGGCTTTCTTGTATAAAAAAAAGATTTAGTATCTTAAAGATATTCTTGATTTTTAAATATTCATTTCTTAACTCTTTGAATGGAGAAAAGACCAGATACAATCAAGCCTAAATGCTAGTGGCAAACCCAGCTTCGTGAGATATTTACAAGTAAGAATTTAAATTCCTTCATAATGCCATATTTTAATTCTAAAATATTTCTTAAAACTTGTATAAAAATACTTTTTTGGTCCCTTCTTCTGTAAAATTATGTTTGTATAATCAAATACTTTTAGGAATCATAATTAGCATTGTACAGGGCTTAAACGGAAAGTTGCAACTTCTTTAAAATTGTTTATAAACATTCTGTTGTACTTGAAATGCCACAAAGATAAGTTTGGTAATTCTTATGTCTGTAGTAATGGAAATGAATGTCTAATACCTGAGGAATTTGTGAAATGCAGATATAAACACATCAAGTATTTCCACTTTTGAAATCACTTCGCTAATCAGAGAGTCATTTAGGTTGAAAATGACCTCTGGAAGTCATCTGGTCCAGCCTCTGGCTCAAGAGTAAGTACAACTAGAATTATAAAGCTTATTATATTTCAAGTGGTTATACTAGATTATCATAAAACTAGTGATTTAATAAAGATACCACCTCCCTCATTATTTTACCACCTTATTGTAAATCCAGTTCAGGAATTGTATTTTGATTGGCCTAATTAAAAAACATGGAATGAAAGTAATTATGCTGAAAACATAGTCTCTTAGCAACATAGGTGCAATACAAAATGTTTCAAAGCTTAAGTGGCCATAAAACTTTATAGGAGAGTTCTTCAGTGAGTATCTTTGAAACAGCAATCAAAAGATAGATGCACTTGACACATCCACAGGACTCATAAAGAGACTAAAGGAAAGAAGTAAGCAAACTAAAACAACCACAGAAGTGTTTCTTAGTTGTATCACAGAATCATCAAGGTTGGAAGAGATCTTCAAGATCATCTAGTCCAACTGTCACCCCAGCACCACCATAATCACCCTTAAACCATACCCCGAGTACCTCACCCAGACACCTCTGGAACATTTCCAGAGGCAGTGACTCCACCACCTCCCCTGGAAACTTATTCCAATGCCTAAACACTCTTGCAGTGACAATTTTTCTTCTAATATCTAATCTGAACCTTCCCTGGTGCAACTTCAGGTCATTTCCTCTTGTCTTTTCACTTGAGACATGGCAGAAGAGACCAACCCCCATCTTGCTACAACCTCCTTTCAGGTAGTTGTAGACAGTGATAAGGTCTTCCCTGAGTCTCCGTTTCTTCAGGTTAAACAATCCCATCTCCCTCAGCCTCTCCTTATATGATTTGTGTTCCAGACCCTTCACCAACTCCACTGCCCTTCTCTGGACGTGTCTCAGCACCTCCGTGTCTTTCTTGATGTGAGGGACTCAAAAATGAACACAGGACTCAAGGTGCAGCCTCACTAGTGCCAACTACAAGGGGACTATCACTGCCCTGGTCCTGCTGGCTGCATTATTTTTGATACAGTCCAGAATCCCATTGGCCTTCTTGGCCACCTGGACACGAATGGCTCATATTCAGCTGGCTGTTGACCAGCACACACAAGTCCCTTTCTGTTGAGCAGCTTTCCAGCCACTTTTCTCCCAGCCTGTAGTGCTCCATGGGGCTGTTGTGACCCAAGGGCAGAACCCAGCACTTCACCTTGTTATACCTCATACAGCTGTCCTTAGCCCATCAATCCAGCCTGTCCAGATCCCTCCGTAGATCCTTCCTACCCTACTGCAGATCAACACTTCCACCGAACTTGGCGTCATCTGCAAACTGACCAAGAGCAAACTCTATCCCCTCATCCAAATCATCGATAAACATGTGAAAAAGGACTGAATATACAGGATCTGTGAGAGGTCCACAATTTTGTGAAGCAGCACCTGGAGGCCAGGAAGGATTACTTAAGGCATCTCAAACGGTATAAGAAGCCTGTCATGAAGTAAGTAACTGAAATGTGCTCTAAAACACCTAAATGTAGATGTTTACCCATTTGTGTCTAAAGTTGCTTTAGATATCTAATGTATCACTGGAATAAATACAGCTAAAAGACTTATTCATCAGACTGGCATCCAGGTGCCTGCTTCAGGCTAAGATGAATTACCGTGTAGATTTCCCTGGTTGTAAATATTTGATGAAAAAATTAACATGTGTTTTGTTTTAGATAAGGTCAAAGCAGAAAGGCTACCGATTCAACAGAGTGAGTAACCAGCTAATATAGAAAAAAAAATCATTTGTGTTTAGTTTTATAGAAATAGAATTACACACATGTAATAGCATGCATGCAATACCTTTTTTTTTTGAGAGATGCCGTGAGGCAAATATAATCTACTACTAAGTCTGCTTAAAATCAGTGAGGTGAAAAAACCCCCTACCTAATTATAGAGAAAAACAATGTAGACATCAAAATGTTTCAAAATATCTAAGTTGCAATTAAAAAGAGTGATCATTCAGGAGGCTGTTAACTTGACATTCTGATAACAGAGAACAGTACTATGAATTATGTTAATTGTGTGAAAGGCTGAATTAAAATATGACACATGCTCTGTCTTTGTGCATAATCTGCATAAGTGCCTTCTTTGCCTTGGAAAAAAGCAACTAAACAAAACAACAAACAACTAGGAGGTAGCAAGAATATATTCATTATAAGCAATGTGCTAAGTAAAGTATCTCAAACTACTTTGTTGTGTGGGATTTGTATTTGAATTTCATGAAGATAATATAAAATCTTATAAGTACATTTCTGGGCTTTCATTTGTTTACTCATGGACCCTATTCAATCCTGCATGTAGAAAGTGTCTGCAAATGTCAGCCTTCTCTGTGTGTTATGATGTTTGTACCAGGAGATTAAAATACATTCACATTAAAGCTTTGATCAAGGATGCATTTCAGAAACAATCTCCAGTCATCTCTTACTGTGCTTTGATTTGCATCACAGAGCAGTCTCAGAGCGGATAAATTGATCTGGTTTTGGATAAAAGTAAGACTGGAAGGTGTTCTCCAGCCAGGAACAGGCGTTCATCCTAAAGAAGCAGAACTAGTCCACAGTAAAAACCCTGAAATATACACATAGTGTGAACCTCATGCTCTTAGCACTAACTGTTTTGCAGTATAAAGCTGCTTGTGGTGCACAGCACTACTAATGCTGATTTAAACATAGCCTTATTTATTCTCTTAGGACAACTGGAGGCAATACTTGGATCTTGTCCTATCCCTCTTTCTCTCATTTTCCCACCCTCTGAGATTCTGCTTATGCTCAGCAGATGCAAGTTTCTGCAAGATCTCCATGTGAAGTCAAGAAAGATGGTAAACAATGTGTTTTTCAGATTTACTTAAAAACCCTAGATTCACCTTCTAGAAACTTCTGAATTTTGATTGAAGAAATAAATCAGGCTTTTTATCTTCTTGACTTGTACTTTGTTGTCAGGTACTTATTCTAACAATTAACTTTGGAGAATGTTGCTTAGAAGAATGACTTCTGCAGAGAGGTTAAAATCTGCATAAACAAAACTCTGCATTCACAGAGTCTGTGAACTCCATGAAAACAGAACTCTTGTGTTTTACAAAACAGAACAGTCATAAGAAAAGTATCAGAGTCTTGATAAAGTTCAGAAAAAACGTAAATTTCTAATTTCCACAATTTCAAATTTCACATGTCCTACGTGATCTGTTATTGTCTTCCACCCATTTCAATACCAAATATAAAATTAGAAATGAGTAGTGATGAATGAACTCCTCCTAGGATGTTTTCCTCCTTAGGCAGAAAGATGAGTTTCTGTAGTGAGCTGGTCTCCATTTTAATCTTCTATAGCAACTAGAGCGACCTATATCTCATTCTTGCAAAGAAGCCTCTGTTTACGCCTCACTTCAATTCTCAGTTCTTTACCATGGTGCACAGGTAATATCTTTGCTTATACACTTTAGAAAGATCAGTAAGTAAATTATGCTCTAGTGATAACTTATTTAAATTAAAAAACTCTTCATTAGGTTAAAAATATTTCCTTTGGTCGTAATGAGGAAAGTTACCACTGATAGGAATCAGGAGAAAAACCATGCTGTGAAATCTCATCCTTCTTACCAGCAATCTTGAAAGGAAAGGGATGATCATCCTAACAGGTTCTCCCTTTTTTGAGAGGTATGAAAAACTGGAATGGCATGATGTCCCCTCATGATTTTATTTTTTAAATACTAAACTACAGGCAATATTTCAGGCTCCATTTTCCCTTTTCTAAGCAAGACAATTGGAAGAAATGAAAGCATTTCCATGTCCTGGAAAATAAACATTTTCCCTATGTCCCCTTCCTAAAGTGGGGGCTTGTCCAGTGGTTCCCTTTCATGTAGAATTACTATACAGCTTTAATTCAAAACTGCTTCCTTTAATACAATACAGGAGTTACTACAGGTCTGGGACATAATGAGGCATGCAAAGAGAAGGCCTTTCAGAGCACAAATGTGTGAACATCTTCATGTGAACATACTGTTTAACCCCTTAAACAGTTTACAGCTTGTAATCAAGAAGAGGATACCCTACATT
The DNA here is from genome assembly GCF_003984885.1 of Neopelma chrysocephalum. Taxonomy (NCBI): domain Eukaryota; kingdom Metazoa; phylum Chordata; class Aves; order Passeriformes; family Pipridae; genus Neopelma; species Neopelma chrysocephalum. The sequence goes on from NW_020897742.1 coordinate 13,551,408, forward strand.
GTTACTTGCTAAAGACCAAACCTGAATACTGCTTTGTGGTTTAAACACTGATTAAATCTGTGAACATGAGCACCATAGAGTTATTAAAATAAGCTAGAATATACATGAGTTTTAGGTTACAATTGAAAAAAAAAAATCAAAAATGTTCTTTAAAAATAGACCCTATTTCTTCTCTAAACCAGTATAATCCATTAAAGGGAGAACAAAAAAAAATAGACTCAAACTACTAAAGAACAGGTGATCCAGTCTATGATCTTGATCAAATTAAGATTTAATACTGCAATTGTTTTATTTGAACAGATTTTTTGAGATGATAATGAGGCGCTAAATTTCATATAGCATTTTGGATTTTTCCATTACATATAGTTTTTCAATATGAGAAATCTGCAGTAAATTGTAAAAAAGGTCATCATGCACAAAAGGTTATTATATTGATGTGATTAAACGTTTCAATGTCTAATGAGGAGCACCTGAGGGAGCTGGAATTGTTTAGCCTTGAGAATAAGAGGCTCAGGGGAGACCTTATCACTGCTGAAAAAGAAGTTGGGGTCTGTCTTTTCTCTCAGGTAACAAGCAATAGGACAAGAAGAAATGGACTCAAGTTGTGCCAGGGGAGGTTTAGATTGAATATTAGGACAAAATTTTTCATTGAAAGGGTGTCCCTGCTGAGGGACACGGTTGAGTCACCATTCCTGGAGGTATTTAAAACACGTGTAGATATGGTGCTTAGGGACATGGTTTAGAGGTGGACTTGGCGGTGCTGGGTTAACAGTTGGACTCAATGACCTTAAAGTTCTTTTCCAACTTAAACGATTACACAATTCTATGAATAATTAGGAGGACTTGAAAAATTGTATTTATGTATATCATCTTTAAACAGTAGACACCAGCATGCACTCAAGTGGAAGGAGTATGTTTCTCCTTGAAATACATGTAACACTGGGAAAATGAAATTTCCCAATAAATGTTAGAATATTTTTGAATATAGATTTGCTTTTATTTATGAATTTACTGAAATTCAGCCATAAGGCAAACAACACGAGCTTTCCATTTAACCAAATTTCATAAAAATAACCACCAGTTTATCTTCAAGTAATAACTAGTCAGAAAACAAGAAATGTAAACAGCATAGAATCACACTAAGATTTCCTAATGATAATTGCTAAATTTAATTTTTAAAAATTTTGTTGTTACATTATTTCCAAGAGTCTAATTAATCTTCTTTTTTCCACAGAGAAAGACTGTAGTTCCTCCTGAAATATGTGAAGGTGCAATTAATTGAAAAGGTGCCTGGTCACATTTATCCAAATTATTTTTTTCTAGTTCACTTACTGCTTCCAAAGATGAAGTCTGGATTAAAAAAAAAAAGAAAAAAAAAAGTATATATTAAGAGGGAGTGGCCACAATGTTTTGCAGCACAAGCACAACTTCTGCAATGTCACTAGTTTATTCTGATTCAGATCACTTCTAATGTATGAAATTCACACAGGGTCATCACACTCAAAAATTTTCAAGGAGAGATTCTGCTGCCCAATTATCCACTGTACTCTGTGCTGGCACAGCCTTACCTTAAATACTGTATGTAGTTTTGGTCACGCAATATAAGAAAGACATTCAGCTACTAGAGAGCATCCAAAGGAGGGCAATGAAGATGGTGAAGGGCCTGGACGGGAAGCTGTATGAGAAGCAGCTGAGGTCACTTGGTCTGTTCAGCCTGGAGGAGAGGAGACTGAGGGGAGACGTTTTCACACTCTACAACTTCCTCGTGAGGGGAAGAAGAGGAGCAGGCACTGATCTCTTCTCTGTGGTGACCAGTGACAGGGACCTGAGGGAATGGCCTGAAGTTGTGTCAGGGGAGGTTTAGGTTGGACATTAGAAAAAGGTTCTTCACCCTGAGGGTGGTTGGGCACTGGAACAGGCTCCCCAGGGAAGTGGTAACAGCATCAAGCCTGACAGATATCAATAAGCATTTAGACAATGCTCGCAGGCTCATGGTGTGATTCTTAGGGCTGTCCTGTTCGGGGACAAGAGTTGAACCTCAATGATCCTTGTGAGCCCTTCCAATTCAGAATATTTTCTGATTCTGTGAAAACATCTGCTTTCTCCTAGAAACAGGAAAATAATATAGCAAGGCCTACTGTGAGGTGATAGAAAGGCTACACAAAAGGAGAAAAAAACTGCTGATGGTCTCCTGGAAAACCCCAGCACCTGGGAAGACATTCCCAGAAACTGATAAGATGATTAAATGAAGAAAGGAATGATATGGAGATAACACGGCCTTTTTTTTTCAAAGCATCTTTCCAGATGGGAACACAGGAAAATGATCCTTGGGCCCATGTCATCTGCCTATCACCACAAAATTCATTTATTGAATATAGCCACTCAAACTGCCTAAGAAAAAAGGTATAAAAAGAGAGTGGACCTACACAAAAATGGGAGAGAAGTTCCATCAGCTCTGTTGAGGTAGCTGACAGGCTGCCTTTTCTCCTTCCAATTCTGGGGATGCCTGGAAGGTGGGACGTATCTTATGCATGCTAATTACTCACTTCTAAATAACTAGAACTTACTTTTGCTTCACCGTATTCTTAGTAGGTTGCTTTACTTTAAAGTTTCTTGCTTATGTTTCTTCATAGTGTTCTTAGTGCTTTGCTTAAGTCTTACTTTATTATGATTATTACATAGTTTAAGCGTAATTTTTGCAGTTAGACTCTCTTCCAGACATGACAAACCCCACAAATTTGTATTAATAAATGTGTTATTTCATGAACTGTTAGAGTGAGTCTGTTTTTAGGTGCTAACAGTTTTGTCGATGGTGAAATAACTCACAGGAGAAACTTGCTGAGGGGTTTCCCTATAGCTAGTAAGTACAGTCCCTATATAAAAAGTATCAAATGTCCTGTCTGTCTCAGTGAATCTGTTAAGCGAAGGGTCTCATTAGGTAACATGCTAACAGACTGCTTTGGACATTAAAAGGCTTTGATCTCCTGGGGGGACACTGATAGAAAAAAATAAATTAATACAGGTTGGACAGAAAATTCTTCTTTTCTTCTCCCTTTTAACATGGTAGCCTATAAAAAAATTATACAGAGGGACTAACTATTCAATTTAAGGCATAAATTTATCTCTAAAAAAAAGTATATGAAACACATCTGAAAAAAAACCAAAACAAAAAAACCCAAAAAACCACAAAATCTGAGCAACAAATAGAAAGAAAATCTGCAGTGACATTGTTTCTTTTGCTTTAATTGCATTTTTGATATGAATTTACTCTCCTCTGTGTTTGTGAAACTGTTCTTCCTGTGACATTGTGATAAAACACCATTTCAGGAACTCTGGTTTATACTGCTCAAATCCATCATGAAGGCATGTGGCAACACAGAAAACTGCAAGGTTCTCTGCCCTCCGGCCAGCACTCTTCCCTGGTCTCTTTGCAAAAGAACACCTGAATTATGCTGCACGCTCTTCACTTATTACCTTTCCAGTGAGCCTGAAACAGTGATACCAGTTCGCTCTTAAATAAATGAAGAATAAAATGCTGAGATGATTGCTGCATGAAAAAGGGCTGGCCAAAGTGACAAGCTCTGTCTAAGCCACTCTATCACTGGATACAGAGATGAGACCAGTAACCAAGCTCAGCATGTCATTGCTTGTTCTATCTCATCAGAATACTGGAAAATGTAGGAATGAGAAAAAAATCTTTAAACAAGTTACTTCCTGATGAAAATATCGGACATTAATTCAAAGACAAATTCTGCATAGAATGACCAAAGATGTGATAAAGAAGCACTTTTATTTTCTAGTACAACAGATTAGCATTAAGCACTTCTGATGCCTAAAACCTATTCTCACTTTAAACAGTTTATGGGTGACATTTTTAAAAGCATATGATAGGTTTAATCATTAAGAAAGTTAGAATTCTTAATAAATTACTCACATATAGACATGTGACTGGCTGATATAGACCCTAAGGTTCATGATACTCAAGAGGTTTTAGAGATTACCTGCAAAATTGAAAGCTATGTTTAAAAGACTGTGTAAAGAGTCTGTTACCTGTACTATGGATCAAGTCAGACTGTCAGTGTTCACATACTAAAGGAGGCCAATTGGAACCAAGGATAGGAAAGACCATGATCTTGGGTTTGATTGTGGTAGTGCTTCTTATGATTATTAGAAATTAATGTAATTCACCAAGTGCTGAACCATTCTTCTTTTTCTCTAACATATTTTAAATCTATTCAATCTTTCTTGGATCAAGTAGCTGACAAATCAGCATGCTGATCTATGTTAATCCCTTTCACAATAAACAGCAGGTGCATTAATGCCTACCTTGATTCTTGCTGAGATTGCACTTTAGGACTGAAGTTTTTGTCTCTATTTACTTCAAAATAGCATGTGCCATTTTGTGTTTTCTAAACCACTCCAACCAAATTATTTATTTAATTAATTATTTAATTTACATTTCCAAAGTTATAAAACATTATTTTATTAGGCATTAGCAACCTTTCATATTGAAAACAGGTATATATACATTTTTACATATAGGAGAAGTTTGTTGTCCACCTGTCAGAGTAAGTATTGCACATTCTAGCTTTTCTTAATTTCATGAAATCCAGGAGTACAATTTCATCTTAAATGGGCAACAATACCCTTTGAGGTGTTTACTTTGAAGATAGAAAAACCCTAAAAAAGTAAACTTAATTTAGGCAATGACTTATAAGCTTTAAATTATGAGGGAGTCAATACATATAGTGCACCCTTGGAGCTTGCTTTTCCCATGCTATCTCAGTTATCAAATTAGTCCTAGTGCCTTTTTTGCCACATGACACTTTGAAAACATTTTAATTCAATAATAACTAACTGCAAAACCCAACATATTTTCAAGATTAAGTAAAAATTCCAAAAAATAGATTTACCTCTCTCCTTCCTCTTTAACGCTGTCTTCCTGAAATCTGAGATTTGTGCATCTTACCATACCTGTGATTATTTCATCCTTCATTTATTATTGGAGGATCATTTATTATACCTCTAACAGCTCTTTATTTAATAATATGAATCTCCTGATTAGTAATACACCAAAGTGAGGTAATTAAAAGAAGTGCTGACAGAAATTTATTATGTAAATACCTGGAGGCTTCTATTTGCTGGGATATCAACACCAAATCTATAGTATTGCTTAAGCAAACTGAAAGGAATAATAATAACTTTCAGAAAATACTAATATATTTTTAGAATAAGCTGATTTTTTTCCTATATATACACACACTTCATTATGCACTCTGTGAATTTCTTAGAATTTTCTATTATTCACCTGTAAGTCATCAGCTGACATCTTCCCAGCAGAAAAGGTTCCCAAGAAAGGGTTTACAAGAGAAGATAAAGAGTGAGTACCATACAAAAAGAAACACTGACCACCCACATCCCAAGACAAAGCAAATGAACCTTCTCTTTGAGGTAGCACAGAACTGTACGTGCCTAAAATATTCTATAGCACTCTTCTCCTTGTGCAGTAAATGTGGGTTTATGGCATCCTCATTATCAACCCCATCAGGTTGCACAGGGCCTGCACAAAGGTAATTTATGTACTATGCCTAAAAATGAAGAAAAATAAACAGGGAAAAAAAGTAAAAAGGATATATAATGAAAAAATTCAAGGACATTTTCAGTATGATATACTATCAATAGTTGCAGACACTCCAGGGAAAAATTTCTACACATAAACCTTGATATCTTTGATTTATACATTTGACAATGTAATATTAAATAAGCCTGATAGTTCTTAGCAAGGGAATTGACAAGTAACTTGTAGACAAGCAAGATAAGAAAAGTATGTGGAGATTTAATTGTATCATTTTTTTAATACAGTGGCAGAATGTTCTCATTTGATGCATACTCTGTAATGAGCATTTCCTATCAGAAAAAAACCTGAACTAAATGAGAGAATAGTAATGAGTTTCTATTGATATATTTATATGTTTTGGATTGTGCAAGTACAACATTTAGGGGTTTATTTACATGTCTCTGTGTGAGAGTGCATGGGTATATATGTTCAGGAGTAGTAACAAATATGCTGATTTGAATTCTATAATATGTGGAAAGAAAGAAAGTGTCTTGTATTTAAGGGTTACTCAGGGCCCAAGAAGTCTGATTGATTCTCTGTTGATAAAGTTGTCTGAAGCCCTTTTACTATGAAGAAATTAAATATAGATATTTTTTGTGCAATAATATGTCACAACACCAACGGGTACACTCTTATGCTGAATAGTATTGTAATTACATTAAGAAATTATGAATAAAACCCTACTGTTTTCTTCTGGTGAAAAATAAAAACTAACATTTCATCTGGCCATTCACTTATCTGTTTTTAAGCTCAATTTAAACAATGAAAACCATTAGGATTCTATATTTGCATTTTGTATATAAACCTTTTACTTTCTGAAAGTATATAAAATGAAAAAGAAGAAAATATTAAAGCTAAACAGGAGATAAATAAATTGATGAAGATCAAAACAGCAAAAAAAGAAGAAAGTGAGGCAGACCAACATGAAAGGATGAAAACATAGAGGAGGAAGGAAATGGTGGAGGAATTCTAAGTGCACTCACAGCAGATAAGTTCCTTAAAGAAAAAAGCTGGAGGCAACAACCCAGCTCTGCTACAAGAGAAGTACATACATGCCAGTGGCTGGATAGCAGTAAAGCCAATGATGAAAGTGAAGTTGTTGTGGTGGATTTTTTGCCGCTTTTTTGTTTTGTTTTGTTTTTTAATCTTTAAAGTCTGCCTCTGGCAATTGGAAAACAGAAAGGCAAGCTTACGTGTTAAACAGTTCAGGTAGGGGTGGTTGCATTTTTTGATTACGGGATTGTTTTAGCTATAAAATAAAAAATTCAAAGAAGAATAGCCTGGTTTGTTCTGCAAGATATAGGTTAAATAATGAAAAATTTTTCAGATACCCAGTCTGGAAAAGTGTTTCTATGAGAAAAGCAAATATGGATCACTTTTGCTACACTAAGTATTCAACTAAAGAGTCATAATAATGGATTTGTATAATTCTTAACCAAGCAGATACAGAAGAAACATATCACAGTGAAAATATTACATATTACTCTCTTTTGAAAAGCAAAACTCTTTTTTCTTCGTCCTTGATCTGGTACTAGAACATGAAGAAACAGAAACATTAAAACTTTTAAAATGGCACACATTTTTATGTAACAAAATCATTTTGATAACTTCAAAGGTTTTGAGTTTTGGTTTGTTGGGTTTGTTGGGTTTGTTGGGTTGGGGGTTTTTATTAGTTTTCATTAGGCCATATATTAAAACTTTGCCACATTCTGATACCTTCACTTTTTTTGGACATTGAATCTTTTGTTTGCCTCGCATTACCAGCCAATACATTGCAACTGTCTTTCTGAAATACAGACTTACCCTAAAATCAAAGGCAATATCAGAGCAAATATACTGCTCAGTCTCCTTCTTCAGTTTTTCCATTCCTTCATGTGTATACTTCTATCATTTCTTTCCAAAAGACTTACTGGTTGGTTTTCCCCCCCCAAATTGCCATTTCCAGCTCAATATGTCATACTTAGATACATATGAGGCTCATAAAATTCACATCCCATAGTTACATCTTACTAGTGTAAATCTAGCTGATATCCTGAAAGCAAATATGAGACACTGAAGACAGATAAGGCTCAGTAGTTAGTCTCCTTTGCTCAAAAATAGCATGGAAGGAGGAAGGTCAGACAGAAGGTAAGCAAGCCCGTAATTGTGACAGTTGCCTTATGAGGGAAAAACTTAAGTGTTGGGTGTTTTTCTGCACTTAATGTTAGAAATCATCTAAGAAAATTAAAGCAAATACCACAAGAAATAACCCTAGAAGCATTAAGCATGCTCCTTCAATTAGCTTTTCTTACAAACCAGGAAATACAGTACTTTCCTGTGCTGCAGGAAATTTGTGCTTGGATCCTTTCATCATGAGATGAATATTGATCACATGTCCCTCTTCCATCACTACTTCCTATCAGTCTTTAAAGACAGAAAGAGTCAAAACTTATAATCAATGCACAAATGAGACAGTTAAGCTTAATAGAAAAAGCAGTTTTGATTTGGGTCTATCAGTTTCACTAAGAGACTCAATCTTAGAAATAGATGTATTAATGTAGGAGAGAATTTCTTCAACACTTTTAGTAAAATAACCCTACTCCAAAGTTATTTTTTTTTATTCAACACATGACCATTCAATCTGTGCAGCATAATCCTCATGTAAAATAGCATACTTTCTTCCACAACACCATGTATATACTAAACATTACATGCTGAAATTTAAAATATGTAAATCCCTTTTGATTCTGACCCAGTGAGAGGGAACAAAGCCCAGTGATTTAATTAATCAGCCTCTAGTGGACTGCTTTAGGAAGAGATGAAACACTGTTTTGACTCTACTGACTATTTGACAGATCTCCATCAAGTATGATAGGAGTTCAGACATGTAGCATCCATCTATGCAGATCTAATCTCATTCTAAATGCCTTTAATGCCAGAATGGAGTCTTCTCTTCCAGCCCTACATCTCACTCACATGATGTTTTGAAAGATAGAAATATTGGCATTGTTAAAAAAAAATCATAATGTTCTAATAACTATACACAAAACACAGAAGACATCACAAATATACCATTTAAAAAAATAAACTGTTTGTTTTTGCACAATACCTGTATTTTCTTAAAGCATCGTGTATATATAGAACTCTGTGTTACAATTTATATATTTAAATTCAAATTGAAGATGAACATTATACTGCAGTGAGTCAGTTATATATAACATGGTTTTTCCAGTAGGCTTACAAGTATGTTTTGCACATTATATTAAAATATATAGACTCTTTATTTTTGTTTTTGAAATGTATTTAAGACTGTACAGAACCAAGGCTACCCTAGAAGTATTGTAGAAGATTTTAAGACACTGGAAGTTTAAAATCTCATCCTTATACTGCAGCAACAGTTTTCTCATATAATTGCTCTAGTTAGACCTTGTGCTCAAAAATTGTACTGCTTGATTATGAAAAATAAACAAATATACAAGCTTATTTCAAAGCAAGAGAGAACTCAACCAGTGTTTGTATCATAACTTAATAATTTTAATTTTAAATCATGTGAATCCTTTGTCAATTATAATATAGTCCCTTAAATTAAAGATGATGTTCCAGCAAATGAAAAATAAAAAAATTAAAATTTAAATATACTCATTTGCATATGGCAAAAAATTCACACAAGTTTTAACATTGTGTGAAGCAGAAAAGAGCATACAAATTGCTTTAATTTTCCACACATCATGGGAAACCACCCTTTCAGGAAGGTCTTACTGTATTGGTATGATCTAGATGGCACAGGATGTACAAATGAGGCAATCCTAAAATCATAATGACTATTTCCTTCACTCTATTAAATCAGTCCTGAAACTTAGGAAATAATAATTGACTAAATCACTAGCATGAGCCTGTACATTGCCATGACTATAAAAACTTTTAGTGAAAACAGTTTGTAGATCTACATATTTTGATGTTCAAGATGTCTGCAACTCAAAACACTGAGGTACAATAAGAGAGGATACGTTCTACGGATAAAAATCAATATTGTGGTAGGGTTCTGATAATCTCTTAGGGATGAGCTCTATGGTACTCAGCAAGACCTTTCTTCCCCAATCAGAATGTAGTGTTAGATTGCAGATTCTGTAGATGTGAAACCTGCTATTACATGTGGCAGGATGATCTGATGAGGTGCTGGGAGGGACAGGAGCCCTGTCTATAGTGAAACTTTGAAGAAACAAGCTATTTATGGACACATTTTCAAAAAACCCACTCTAATATTAAGGAACATAATACAATCATGTCATCTAACTGGAGCAAACTTGCCTATTCAAACACAGGTTCTGAATCCATTGCAAAATTATTGTATTTGCATAAGCTTCTTACAGGGATGATGGGTGCCACTAATGGATCATGTCTGACCTACCACAAACTTTGAATCAGTTCATGAATCAGCAAGATAACCTCACTCAAAACCCCTGCATATTATCATATGCTACTCCATAAGACTGCTCTTTTAGAGCATATTGTGAGAATGAATTATCTTAAAACAAATTATCTCAAAATCAACCTTAACAGTATGTGGATTTCCTAGGTGTGAGATGGGGGAAGTTTTCCTGAATAAAAACGTTGTCCTGAAGTTCCCCATCTACGGTTTGAAAGGCAATAAATCAGAAATACCATTTTATGGCAACATATTGAGGTGTAATCCAACTTGAGTTGATTATGAATAATGTACACAGTTTTGGTCACTGCAATATAAGAAAGATAGTAAGCTTATAGAAAGTGTCCAAAGGAGGGCAATGCAGATGGTGAAGGGCCTGGAGGGGAAGCCATATGAGGAGCAACTGAGGTCACTTGGTCTGTTCAGCTTGGAGGAAACTGAGGGGAGACCTCATTGTAGTCTACAACTTCCTCATGAAGGGAAGAAAAGAGGTAGGCACTGATCTCTTCTCTGTGGTGACCAGTGGCAGGACGTGAGGGAATGGCCTGAAGTTGTGTCAGGGGAGGTTTAGTTTAGGTATTAGAAAAAGGTTCTTCATGCCGAGGGTGATTGGGCACTGGAACAGGTTCCCCAGAGAAAGTGGTCACAGCACCAAGCCTGAAAGAGTTCAAGAAGCATTTGGACAATGCTCTCAGGCACATGGTGTGACTCTTGGGGATGGTTCTGTGCAGAGCCAGGAGATGGACTTGATGATCCTTGTGGGTCCCTTCCAACTCAGCATATTCTGTGATTCGCTGAAATACCTGAAGGCTGAGCCCTATAAAACTGTTTGCAAAATTTCCCAGTCTCCTTATAATTAATTCCAATTTCTTCAATTACAGCAACTGCAGTGAATAACTTTTATTTTGTAAAGAAGAAGAAAATTGTTAGGCTCAAACAAATACATAATATCTGTGTTTTGTACTGTGCAGAAAGTTCATTCTTCAGAAAAAACCCAAACTTAATTGGGACACAGTCTTTATTTACCAGGTCATTAAACTTAGAAATATTACAGCCCATGGCACATCTACCACACTGCAATCAGCAATCAGTCAGGAAAATATTGTGTAAAATTAGGTATGATTGCTGCAACAACACAAAATGTTGCCCTCCTTTAGGCACTGGGGCTGAAAAAAGAACCCTTGCGATGTTACCATAAAATAGTGAAAGCAGCAGGAAATGAAGACAGTAAGTCTTCTGAAAAAAACCACACAGTTTGGAGAATAAATTGAAACAGCAAGGGAAAGAGACATGCTTAGTACATACTGAAGAGATTATACTAACAGCAAGAAAGAAACAAAGACAACAGATCAGTAAGACCTCTGAAGAACAGTTTAAAGTAACTGATTCTAAAAAGTTGAGACACTGCTTAACAGAACAACTAAAACCATGTAGAGTTGCCTAGAATTACAGCATCTACTTGACAGAGAGTCAGAAGAGCACCATAAAGTTGTATTTACAAGTACTAAAAGTCTAATAAATGACTCAGTAGGATGCTGATCAAAAGCTACAATACCGAGACCCAGAGGAAACAAATAAATGTTTAGGGAAGAAAATATATTCTTCAAAATAAGCAGAGCATTAACAGAAATACCTTTGACCAAGAGAAGAATCAAACTTAATTTTGTGTTGCTCAGAAAAAGGCAAGTAAACGTTAGAAAAACATTTATCTAACAATGATCTTGATATGGTTGGTTAAGACCTGGAACTATGTTACTGTCCTGATAGAAAGTTGAAATATTTTTTTTATTTTCAGTTGGCATTAAAAATCTCCCCACCCCAGCACCAGAATGCAAAATTTGGAAAACGTTATGTGTCCATTTTTTTTTTTAGATTTATTCTTTAAAATATTCAAGGTCATTATGTGGTTTATTTTGTTTGTTTGGTGGCTTGCTTGCTTTTCTGGTTTTATTTTTTGTGCAAGGAAACCTCTTTAACTAGACTATCCTCCTTAAACTACACTGAATGTTATAAGAGAAGTCATTGGCTTACTTTGTAAAATACTATGTGCAAACTAACCTGATGAAAAGTCACAAATTCACTGTTAGAGTAAGTCAAAAGTAATTTAAAATATATCGTAACAACATGTTACGAACCCTTTGTCTACTTGGAAAAGAAAATCAAATGTGACCCTAAGCATTTGGATATATATTTTCAAATCTGACAGTCAAAAGAGAAGACTCCTGCAGAGAATTGGTGAGAAGCAATTTGCTTTGACATTGCCTGAACGGTTAGAAAAGCAATATGTTTCACCATTGCTTAAACTGTAAAAAACAAGTGGCTTCAAAAATTTGAGGTCAGAAGACAATTGCAATGACAGGATGCTAGTTAACCACAGCTTACAAATTCTGTGCACCTCCTTTTTTTTTTCCTAATAAGGTAAAGCAGGCGAACATCACAACCTGTAGGCTTCAGGTGCATTGCACAATTGTCTTGTGAACACCAATGCCTATGTGGTGGACGTGCTGTTGTCATGGTCCCCAGGCTTGGGCAAGACTGTTGAAATGCTATCAGAAAGCATGCTGCTGAGCCTACATATAAAAAGTTCACTTGACAAGCTCAGACAGAGCTCTCCCCACCAAAGGACAGAAGAAGAAAGGATCAACAAGACGCCATGGGATCTACAGTGGTGACTATCACTTGCTTTTTGTAACTACCCTGTTCTTTCTCCTACTTTCCTCTTTTCCTCCTTTCTCTCCTCTTTAATAGAGAGTGAATTATCATTTTGGTTACCAACATCTGACTCATTCGTGTCTTAATCTCGCTCCGGGTATATTCGAACCTTTTACCCTCTCTGCTTTTGCAGACCGAGACCAAAAATCCGAATTACCCCACAATTAACAGATTATAGCAACTCCCCAATCTAATCTTAAAATCAAGCCTTCAATGTACAGTTCAATTTTCAAGAGTTCTGTCATTCATGACTCCAAGAAAAGTCAGGGATGAAAATCTGCAAAACTTTCAACATATCTTAAAATTGGTTCTTTGTTTCACAAAATTGAAAATTATCTTCGTAACTGATTTTTTTAAAGTTCATAGATTTCAAAATGCTAGCAAGATATTTTCCTTTAGAAAGAAGTAGGAAAGAAGTTCCTTTTCAGTCAGATAATCTGTAAAGTAAAAGGATTTTCTTTCCTATCTTTTATTATCCGAAAAGGTAGTGTTAACTCCAGATACAGTTAGTCCCAATATTATACTGAAACATACTGATAAAGATGATGTAGGCTTTATGTGAAAGCAATCTAAACCTTAAATATGTTTGATTTTAACACTTCACAGTCGTCATGGTCCTAAAGCAAATACGCATCTTTCCAAGATACGTGAAATCAAGATAATGATCTTCCTATATTGCACTTATCAACAAATCCAAAATAATAAAAAGACAACTCATTCACTATTGACCATCCTGTCCAAAACAGAAAGACTTCAAAGTTCAGCCTCCTTTTCTTACACTGTGATGATCAGTGTCTGTTAGTGTGTCTCTTTACCTTTCACCCAGCTAGATGTAATAGTGTACACTTTATTTCTGGGTGACAGCTCCAAGTGTTGTACTCATACCTCTTTATTTTGAACATAACATAACCTAACATAACATAATTGATCTGTCTAGGTATGCAATTCCTTCTGTATATTCTTGTGACTGATGACCTGCCCAAGAACGCCACTTTAGAGTGAGTGCCTTTTCGAGTCCAGTGAACAGAAAAATAAAACATCCCCACCAATCTCATTAAGTTCTGCACTACTAAAATCCTAAATCAACTGAGAAAGATATGTTGTAAAGAATGAACAAAACTTGCATATTATTGTAGTAGATGGGGGTTTAATGTTTTTCACAGGTAAGTCTGAGCCTCCATAAAATTGTGCAGTGTAATAATACATTAATAATAACTTTAATAATACTGCACAGTCCATACCAATTTTTCTATTATTATGGTTAAACTTTCTTGTAATCAATAGGGAGATTGCCATCTTCATTTTATTATAAATATGAAAAACATTCCTTAATTAAATTCCTAAAGTCAAGGGAAAAAAAATTAAAATTAAAATTAAAAAAAATTAAAATTAAAATTAACTGAATAAAGAAAGCATTGAGATTCCAAGACTTTCTTCTATTAGTAGTAATTTTGCTTATTTTCTTTTGATGTACATTTAAATTTTCTCTTATAAAAATATATTGCATTTTGAAAAAATCAACAAGACCACATATACAGAATATAAATTTTAGATGAAAATTTCAGACATTTCCATATTTTAGATGCTTTTTCATATTTAAAAATGCAAAGTGATTTAATAATTTTTATAAAATGTAGTGATTTTCAAGTCAAAGGTCATTCCATGACAAATATTCTCTTCTAATGGTTACGCTAAATAAAATATAACAGTTCAGTTTGAAATCTAAAAAAACCTTTTTTTCAGAGAAGTCCCACTACAGTAAAATCTTCCACAGTGTGATAGTTTTGTACTTTTGACTGTTTTTCCTGAATAGATATCTCTATTGAGGCACTGAATCTTCTTTAAAGAAAAAGTGAACTCAATAGATTTTGCAAAGAAACAGTATTTACATCTCAACATGTGTTACGAAAGCATGCAGCAAATTGATCTTTTCTGCAGCCAAACATTTTCATTTATTTATGGTGAGATAAAGTTAAACCTTTTCCCTTAACTACATTAAAGAAGTCAAGAATACAGTCTTCCGAAAAGCTGCACAGGAAACACATTTTGTAATTATGAAAGTACATATAGATTGTACATCCTTCGACTTATTGTAACTCATTTATTCGTGCTTCACTACAGAAAAGTGAAATATAAGTGAAAAATCTTATTAACTTTTTCCTCCCCCCTAGACATAAGGGGTCTCTGCCATTTACTGATTTTACAGAAGCACAAGTGAAAATGCATCTCAGCACACTCCAGTGGAAAAATACTTAATTATGACCACTATTTTACACATTCACAGTTATGAATGCGTAACATTCATTGTTATGTATTTAGAATCATTACTGAGAAACAGTGGATTGAAAAAAGAAATTCTGTAGGTAATAAAACACCTTACAAGGTCTATCAAAATAATTAGATGTATGTCTGTTTTTTATGTCAAGATTCAACAGCATCAAGATATATCTTGAAAAACTCACTGTTACCTCATTTAGCAATGTGGGATTTTGACTATGATTTCATGTATTTCATTTAAAAATGTATTTAAAACTTGGAAACTTTAAATCAGACCTACTACTCTGAGTGGAAATTTTCATACATATTATTTTTTTTCCTAGTGCCTAATGTATTTTTTTAACATTTCTACTCTGGTCATTTTTGTGTTTAAATGGACATACACATGTGCATGTGTTCATGGATTCATGACAATATATATTGAATATTTTTAAGACAGATCCTAAATTCTGCTGTTTGAATTGAGATAAAGAGAAAAAGCATACCTTTTCTGGATCAGTTGTTGTAATGACCCACACGCAGTGTGCATTGTCTTCATATTGAACTGGATAATTTGGTGATGTGATAATGCCACTCGGTCCACGTAAATTGGAACCGCATGTTCTAGCTAAAATGATAAACAGCAAATCAGACTACTTTTGATTGGTTGTTCTGTTTTAAATAAATATCACAAAATTGACACGTTAGTAACAACTTGCCACAAAAGTATTATTATGCTGATATATTTATAACAGTCTGCAATTGAAGATGTTTGAGCCAGAAAAATAATCCTGAAAAATGGCCTACAGAGGAAGAAAACTAGCACTTTTCAATTAATCAGCGTAACATTTACATTACTCTATTCTTACTTTATGCAAAACAAATTCTCAAAATTATCATATTAATATTCTGTTTAGAGAAAGATTCACCCTTTCCAAGTAGATGGAGGGGGCCTTTTACATATGAATATAAGAAGGGCCAGTATGTGCTTTACTTCATAATTTCTCCATGATTGGGAGAAAAAAAAGTATCATCATATTTATGTATCAGTATATTCTAAACTGATAACCTAAACTTGAACTTCTGAGGTGTCTTAGCTCTTTACACCGTAAGAAATATAATTAGAAAGAAAAGAACATAAAATGGTTCTAGGCAGTAAGTAGTCTTGACTTTTGTAAAGCACAGATTCAGTAGTGAATCCATTGTAATCCCTCTGTCACATTCAGCAAATCTGGATAGTCAACATTTTGAAAATACATTACTTTAAAAAGTCAGTTATGTTCCAAAAAGGATTAGAAAAAGATTTTGTAAAATATTAAAATTTCTCAAAATATTTCAGCATCTAAAAGTATTTAAAAAATATTTAGAGATATCATTTGGAGTGACATAAATGAACTCAAAATATTTTAAAATAGAACTCAAAATATTTTAAAATATCACTGTCAAGTTTTTGGTACTACAGCACTGTGGCAACATGCTAAAATTGAAAGTCTAGATCATACCATTTCTAAGGATTAGTTACAAATCTCTGAATCTCACAATTTATCTGCATAATTTTCATTAACTTCTGATGTAATTTAGACTCTTTAATTACTTAAGTTTCAGTACAGGAAGAAGGAATGACTAGATTCTTCAAAACTTGTTCATTCTTTTTCTGCATATCAGAATAAAATGCATAACATATTTCTGGTACTTTGTAAAATTTTAGTCTTCATCTTTCTTTGTGGCTGTCTCCATTCTGAGGAATGAAATATGAACATTTTTTTACCTCACAAACTGCTGTGAGGACCCCCACTCTTCTCCATTGATAGAAGTGTGACTGGTACAAAACAGGAAAAAAGGATAGTAGAGGAAAATGACTGTCAGATTATCTATCCTTTCATCACAATCTGCTACCGGCACCTGTTCCTTTGTTACTGTGTTAGAGACTAGACTATGAGAACTCCTAGCCATGATGATAACATGTCTAGACTGATTCAATTAGGACTCAGTTTTCTATGAAAATGTCTTCGTATGCAGAGGGGTCGGAACTAGATGATCTTTAAGGTCCCTTCCAACCCTAACCATTCTAGGATTCTATGTTTATGATAAAAACTGTCTTAATAGTCTTCCATGGATTTCACTTAAGTTTCAAACACATCACATGGAAATCTTATGCAACAATCTTAGTAGAAGACAAAAAAACCCCTCATCCATGTAGGTAATTCTACCAAAACAGCACTAACAGTTATTAATAAGATGCTTGTTCTTAAAAAGTTTTTTAAAAAAATCACAGAATCATAGAATCATTTGGGTTGGAAAAGGCCTCTAGGATTATCAAGTTTGAGCATTACCCTTCCACTGTCAAGTTCACTACTAAACCATGTCCCTAATTGTCACTAAAGAACTAATCACATTTAAGCATGCCACTGTATGCTGCCTACTACCAATACAGAAAGTTTGGCATATTGCTGCTATATCAAGAAAAATATATTCTTTTAATTTCTAGAATAACAAGAGCAGATTCATAGGATCTGAAATAGAGGACATTTTTTACACTCCAGTTACTGGTAGAAGCACCATACCTCTAGAACTATAACTGGCAGACAATTAATATTTATTGATTTATTTTCAATTCCCTCTACACAAGGTCTGCTAGGGCAGGAAGTAATCTAAGATGCAACTTTGTAGCAATAAGCCTTTGAAAACAGTTTGTCCCTCCTCTAGCAAAGAAGAAAGGCTGAAACATTTCCTTTTAAGAGATATTTTCAGTCAAGCTGTTACTCTTTTATCTTTCTCCTATTTAAACTTCAGGGGTAAGGAAAAAAAAAAAAACGAGGGGAGTAGGGGGAAGCCAAGCAAGAGCAACAATTGAAGCCCTGAGGTCTGTTTAGGAAATGGAGTAACTGTAAAACATAACAAAAAAATATTAGATAGCCTTGTATATTCCTTACAGAAAACAAGAATGGATCACTGTAAGGTTTTTGTGTTGAATTCAAGGAATCTGGGAACATTTACGTTAACACCATTCAGTTTCTGTGACAGTTTCTGGAGCCTCCCACCACTCCCTGACTGTGATACAGGTGGGGCGGTGGGGTGGACCCTGACCTGCACTGTCACCTTGGACAGACCCCAGGGCAGAACCCCCGCTGTGCCCTTTCAAGTAAGGTCATGAACTTGCCAACAATAAGATGGTTCCTGTGACTATTCATCAGCTTTATAAATTCTGAACTTTGTTAGTCACCATTGTGGGGTAAATGCAAATGTCAGCTTCTTCACTAAGTCTTGTACACTTAAAGTCATTGAGCCCACAGTAGTTGCTTGCAGTTGATCAGCTTTTCCAATTCAAGTTGACGACCATTTAGAAAATATGATAAACCGTTATTTGTATTGTTTATTTTATTATTAAATAAAGAGCTCCATGAATACTGGCATATTGAAGGTCAGTAAAGGAACTGGAAATAATACGGACTGAAAATAAAACTTGTGTCTTTCACTTCCCACCGTCCACAAACATGCACCATGGGAAATGTCATAATATTGACCAAGAATTATACACTGTTCAATATTATATACAATGTTAGTCTGTGTTCAGAAACAAACAAATCACTTACAGAGAGTGGCTGACTTAGCTCTCAGACTGCTGTGAAATTTTAGCTCCAATTTTGGAAATATGTTTGATGAAATTAACTTGTTTTTCCAACTGTGGTTTTATTAGAAGTACAGGGCCAATTCATCCTATTTGTTTAGAAGTTTACTGAAGGGAGTAAAGCATAATAGAGATATTTGCAGGTAATTAATTGAAAGATATAGCAAACACTAGTAATAATACACAGATAATTCAGTAGCAGAGTCCCTTTCTCCAGAGCATTACTTTTATAACTCGTGGATTACTTCAGCTAATTTCTGCAGTGTATTAGCAAACAAGAGTAAATTCAAGAGATTTAAAAAACCACACTGAACAGGAGTGAACGGTGGAGTTGCATGGACACATTATTTTGCAGTACTATGAAACCAAGTACTGAGAGGGTATATTTAGATTTTTCATTTAAATTGACTGAGCTATGGAGTCACTGAGTTCAAGAGACAACAATAACAACTACTTGGCTGCTCTGGAAAGATTAAGGGGTATGACTTTTATTTACTTCTTTTTAACTGTTTTTTAGATTGTCTAGTCCTTACATGGATGTGCCTTTGTAATATATGTAATGTACAGTTTGTAATAATTTATCCAAGAGCTGCCTTTATAGAATTTTTTATTAGGTCTGACTGAAATGGAGTTAACCTTTTTCACAGTAACTGATATGGTGCTGTGGTTTAGATTTGTAACTAGAATGGTGTTGATAACGCAGCAGTGTTTTGGCTATTGCTGAGCAGTGCTTGCTAGTATCAAAGCCTTCAGCAAGGAGGCTGGGTGTGCAGAAGAAGTTTGGAGGGACACTGCTGGGATAGCTGACACCAACCAAAAAGAGTCCTATCTCATACCATATGACAACAAGTTCTGCATAAAAACCCAGGGAAAGGAGGAAGAAGTGGACACCTTCGTGGTTTTAGGTTTGTCTTACCAAGTAACCATCACTTGTGCCTGACTTTTCAGGAAATGGTTAAATATCTGCCAACTAGTTGGAAGTAGTGAATAAAATTCTTATTTTTCTCTGGTTGCATGCACAGTTGTGATAAATTTATTGAACTGTCTTGATGTCCACGCACAAGTTTTCAGCTTTTGCTCTGCCAGGTCTTTTCCCCATCCCACTGTGGGTGAATGAGTGTTTAGCTGTTGGGTAGGGCCAATTCACTACAACTGTTTACAGTCTTTAATGAATAAAGGATCATTTACAAATATATCACATATGTGATTATATAATTGAAAAAATCCACTCTGGCAACATGAGAAAAAAACCAAAGTGGTATTATGAAACTACTATGCAATTGAAAACATTTTTAAGAAGTATATGAGTTTTACATAAGTGAGATTATGCTTTAGCTCATTCTTGAGCAAGCAAAAGTTTAAGGCCAGGTGCCACAAATCCTTCCCTCCACAGTCTCTCAAACAAATAACATTTGCTGCCCTGGTAACTGGCATTCAGTGTAAGATTTTGTGAGTACAAGAAGTATCTCTTTGATCTACCTCAAAATGACAATAAAAGTATCTCAAACAGTTTGTATGATTTCTTTTTCTTTTCTTTTTTTTCCCCCACCAATTGATGGTGGTGTTTTTCCTTGTTTTTCAAAGTTTGCCCTGGCTAGGTTGTCTGGTTCTGGGAGAAGGTCAGGAAACCACATTTCAAGGGTCAGGGCTGTCACTAACACGTACAATCCAAATGTGTAACCCGAATCAATTTTTCTACTGAGATAAAAAGAAAAGTTCTGTACAAAGATGTATTCTTTATTTTTTCCTGTATACCTCGTTTCTGGTGTACTTTGGCAGCATTTACGTATTTTTCAGTGTTTTTATTACAGGCAGTAGTTTGTAATGGAAAAACATGCAAACAAACAAAAAGCCACCTCTCCTGCTCCTCCTTAAAAGCAGGTCTCATTCATTGGTCTAGACCACAATGAGAAAACATTTAGAAGTTAGAAGGTTAGGTCATTTGTAAAGTTGCGCAAAACAGATGAATGAGAAAGAAATTTACTGAAAAATGAGGACTAAGTAAATATCTGGGACTGACAGGAACAAAATGTGATTGTGAGGAGTTCCTATTTAGGAATTTATTAGAAAAGGTTGATGTAAACCTAACTAGTTCTAGTTAAAATAATTTTAACATGACAAAAAAATGATTAAGTGAAATTAAAACTATTTAAAGGAAATAACCTCCCTAAACTGATATTTTTTCTAAAACTTTGATTGCAGGCTTCAAGCTACAAAAAGGTTTTTGTATATATGTAAGCATATATACACATAAGATATAATTCCCTTTTTTATTTGTTTTCTTTTGAGTATTGTTTTATTGCATATTTAATCAGAAATTATAATTACCCATCAGGAAAAATTCCAAAGAATAACACTTACCTCTGCAAATTGGCCTGTGGTCACTCCAGGCAGCCAGTGTATCTGTCACTCTCTGACAAGTGATGCTCTTAGAACCTTGTAGCACATAATTATCCTCACAGGAAAACTGCACACTTGCACCCACCCTAGGAAACAAATGGGAGGAAGAAGGAAGGAATTAAAATATATTTTAAATATCAGCATCCTCAAATAAATGTAAATGTCACCAAATGACAATATTTCAAGATCCAAACAAAGAAATTAAGGTGCAAAATTCTGCTATATCAACATTATATTCATAAAAACCAACTTATACTCTAGGGAATGGGTCTATTATTTAGTTTGCTCACCTTTTAAGAAAGTAAGGCTAGAAATATGAAACAATTGTGGTGCTAAGTTTGATCATTTAAAGTATGAGTTCGATGAATGCATAGGGACATATATTTTTTAAGAAAATATATAATGACAATTCTTTCAGGCAACAGAATTTACTTCATGAGTAATTCCAACCTCTCTATATTCTCTCAAGTGAGAGAATAAGCAGTTAGATAAAGTAATTTGTTAATATGCAACCAGGAAATACTAATTTCAGTCAATGGTAATAATTTATTAAGTATTCCTGACCTTGTTGAATTTTCCTGTTAAAAATCATGCTAAAAAAATGTTTGTTAAAACAAAGTTATCATTTAGCATGATTTTTAACAGGAAAATTGACTGTTACACTTTTAACATTGAAATCTGTCACTTTGGAATGATTTATGCTGATCAATCTTTATGAAGAATTAAAAAAACTGTATACAGTTACTGTCTATAGCAAAGAGAGATTTACTAAACAGTATTTACATGTCTGCTTCCATTTATTATTTGTGACACTCTATGTTCCCCATCACAAACAACTGGTTCTGTTGTTGGTTTTCATGTACTTTTAAATCTGTATTTGATAATCCCATGTTGCGAACTAAGTGACCTCGATAAAGCAGATTTCTCAGTTTAGAGTCCTAAACACCAGGGGATTGCTAGATGGCAATCAGAAAGCTCAGTGGTTATAACTGTACTGTGGAGAACTGCAAATAATCTCATTCACTATCATCCATCTCGTTCCTACCCTTCAAGGACAAGACTTTTCTTAGTTTCTCGGAGGATGTCACAAAAACTAACTCTATTGTTTATCAATATTATGTTCTTTTAGTTCTTTTGTGAAACTTTATTAGGACTTACTGTTCCTGTTTTTGTCAATTTTAAAATTTGAGTATGATGTTCTGAATCTAGGAAAGCTTTAAAAATTACTTAGCAGTTTGTTCTTGAGCTGTTAAATGTGAAAACTCAGAAAGGCAGGGAAAATATTGGCCCTTTCCTTCTGTAATTCATGAAAAATGCATTAAATCCTGGAAGACTAATATAATTTTATAAAATTGCATTTGTTTTATATTTGTCATAACCTACTATCCTTCAGAACATTCTTAGAACCCTCAGAAAAACAGACCAAGCATGATTCCAAATAAATACATCAAATTAATAAACAACTACTTTCTCTTTTTTTGTAAAGAAAATAATAATATTAATTACTCTGACATTTTAAGGCCATAAACACATATCTTTTAAATGCATTTTCTCATATTTTCTAAAATGATGAGCTCCGAATGTCTTTTGCTAAGGAAACAGAAAACAAGCAGTTACCCAGTTGTGATAAGTGCAAATTGAGAACTGAAGTACTTAAAAATCATATTGGATAAAGGCTTTCCCAAAAGTGTAATGATGCATGAGCCAACATGAAAACTTCAACTTTTCCCTGAAGTTTGCTACTATCAAGACTTTGAAGGACAATTGAAAAACTGTGCATATACAAAAAATTAGAGTGAAAAAATGCATAATTTCTGGATGTCTGCAACAGCAATTTATAATTTAAAATACCCAATTATTCTCCCCAAGAAATAGAGAAGGGAAAAAACCCAACAAAACCCACAAAATGCACAAGAGGAATAAAAATATTTTTAAGTCTGATGCAGTAAGTGAAGGTTTTCATGTTTAGACTGGGTTTTGATCATTACAGACATACTTTTAAAATTCTAATTAATGTATACACAAAACATTACACATTAATCTAATATATACACCTATGATGATCCAATTGGTTTCAATGTTATCCTACACAGTATGTCTTTCAGGTTTTGGGTTGATTTGTTTTTTTTCCCCCAAACTTCTAGAAATAGCTTGGATCTAAGGGTCTAATGTCAACGTCATATATTCTATACGGTGGGTATAATCTTCTGAAATGTTTGAACACAAACTAAGGAACACAAAAGAAATATGTTGAATAAAACATAATTAAAACAAACAAGAAACATAGCAAAAACCATCACATAAAGAACAAGATAATACCATAAGTACTCAAAAGCTGCTTACATATCTAAATAAGCATTGTAGGAGATGGGATGCACCTGGAACACACAAACTACCATAAAACTCCTAAACAACATCCAGATTGCTGAGTCTCTTCATTGATTATGCTTGACATTTTCCCATTTAAAAAGGGAACATGTTTTTAAAGCTGTCTTTTATCTTGTTTGAACTATGATTTCAAATAAAATTATAGCTTCATTTAATATCCACTTGTTAAAAATTAATGTTTTTAATTGAGTTGGTTTGGTTTGATTTTTCTTATTTTTTTTACATCTCTACCTCCCTAGTCATTGTGCAAATCTGTGGGCACTGGAAATATTGTGCTTTGTTTTGATATTTCTCTATGTAAACTTTTCAACATGTGGAAGAGATCTGTTTCCTCTTATTTCTTTTTCAATTTTAAATTTGAACTCTATCAAAGCAATATTTGAAGGTTTATAAAAAAGGCTAGAATTTGACTGAAAGAAGCCATTTTACAAAATAAAATACTAACATAAAGCAATACTAACATAAAAACGTTAGTTTAATTTTCAAAAACTGTTTTGAAAATGTAAAAGCTATTTGTGTTACAAGTGTTGGTGAAAATGTGGAAAATGATCGCATTCTCACCTCAGAACACATACCATACAATATATAAGGACAGCTGAAACAGTATTGTTTATAACTATTTGAGATTTCATTTAGGCAATCTGTTTAAACAAACTGTTTTGAGGTGTCACGTAAAAATAAAATGTGATATTGACCCCAAAATTGTATTGATTATGTTCTCATTAATCTAGCAAAGTCAGACTTGCCATTTGTCCCTCAAATGAATCCAAATATCCACTGCGTTGTTTTAAAATCACTGAAAATCTCCTTCCTACTTCCTGAAGTGAACACAGTAAAAGCATGGCAGGAGGACAGAATGAAAAGGTTAAGATTTCAATACCTTTTTGTTTGGTTTATGATATTAGAATGAATGCCATTATTACGCTGAAAATGATGAAACCCTTTTCAAAGAACTTGTCATCACAGAATCAGTTGGGTCTCAGGCTGTCTTGAAAATAAACCCTCTGCCTTTCCATCAATCCCACTCATAACATGTCTTTCAGTAGACAGGAAAAGATTTTGAATAATGTGCATTTTCATATGTTTTAGTTCAGATTAATATTCACAGTTGTCATTCCCCTGACAAGAACAATAGCTCCTTCTGGTGTTTATACTTGCCTTTTAGAAAAGATAAAAAACATTGCCTTTCTTTACTCTCCAGAGTATTTTCATTACATTGGAGAAATGCAAGAAAGAGTAAATATTATGTCCCTTCTCCTATGGAAGAGCTTGATTTGTCATTTCAGAGAAAAAAAATAAATTCCAGCCAAATTATCTATTTAAATGTCCTGCCAGATTTTGATAGATAACACTAAGATAACTAATATAAGTTTTAAATAGATACTATCAAACTTTAAAGTACATGAGAAACAGTTGCTGTTGCATTATCAGCCTTCAGAATAATAAATAAGTTTTAGGAGGAAAAAAAAATTATATTGTTTCTCTCAAATAATATTCAGAATTTGGAGGCCCAAAACGTGCACATAATTAATGTGACCAAAGTATATAACATGTTTTATTTATCTTATCTTATATGATGTTTCTTATTGAACACCTTATACATCCATTTATCTTCATGAACAGTAAGATACACTTGGTGAAACAAAAATATTATCAGAGGCTGAATGGGGTAAAGGATGCAGGAAATAGCCTTGCACTGTTGATTGAGTGAGCATTGCTCATAAGTAAGCTCCAGACATTTAAAATACCATTAACCCACACTCATTCCTAAGAGACTGTGTTCAAAATATAGTTATATGTTTTGTAAGGTTCTTTGACATTAGATTCCCTCAGATATCCTATAATATACTTTGAGCTTTAAGGTTCTTTTGGGTTTTTCCTCTTGGTGTATTTATGCATTGCTAAGAAATTTGTTTTTGAGCTCTCTCACGTAGGGGTTCACATGCTTTGGATCTTTGAACCTGTTTCCCTAAAATTATTCTAGTTCCCTTTCTCTTTCAAATTACAGACTACAGTCTAGAGGGGAAGAGATTAAATTCTCCCTCTAACACTCTTCAAGCTTTAAGGTTTTCAAGCAGTGACTGCTGTTGTTTCTTAACAGCTGTTCATATGCCACTGACTTGAACCATAACTAGATGAGATCTCTTTGGTCAACAGTGTATCATGAACACATAAAAACTGTACAACATTTATAGATTCACAGAATAAATTAGGTTGGAAGAGTACATCATCTAGTCCAATGCCTCATTCCAATCAAGCCCAGTTGAAACAGAGGGTTCAGAGCCCTATTCAGCTGAGTTCTGAATGCTTCCCTGGATGGAGATTCTACAAATTCTTTTGTAAACTTCAGTGTTTGACGATCCTCATAGTAAAAA
Source organism: Neopelma chrysocephalum (assembly GCF_003984885.1). Lineage (NCBI taxonomy): Eukaryota > Metazoa > Chordata > Aves > Passeriformes > Pipridae > Neopelma > Neopelma chrysocephalum. The sequence goes on from NW_020897742.1 coordinate 13,577,189, forward strand.
TGTGTTTGGGGTTTTTTTAATCCTGAATCTAGTAGTAATTTGCCATATCCCACCATTGCCTCTAGTCCTGTCACTGTTCCTGTCACCTTTGAGAAGAGTCTGGTTTTCTTTTCTCTACGCCCTCCTGTTTAGTAGCTGTAGACAGCAAGAAAGTCCTTCAGATTCTCTGAAGGCTAAGCAAACCCAGAACTCAGAGCCTCTTATATGTCAAGTGCTCAGGCTCCCTCACCACCCCAACCTGCTGAATTTATTCTGGAATCTTGAGATAATGGTGTGAAAAAGTGCCCTTCAAGTTTGAATTCAGTCTTCCACTAAACATTTTGGCTATGGGCTATATCAGTTGAGTTCTCTCTCAACTGTTAACAAAGTGATTTTAGATGCTGTTCTTAATTCTTTCAACTAAGTATTTGATTTGGAGGAATTCAGAGGAGGTATGTTCTGCATTGTTTTTGGTTTCATGAGGAGAGATTTAAGCAGAGGAGGGAAGCTGAGGCATTCCTGTACAAATATTAAAGTCAAATACTCTCCAAAATAACAGTGGAAGAATAGAGGTATTCCTTGGATGTATACACACAGACATTTTAATGCATATTGAGAAAGAGTTATATTTTAGCATCGCATTTTTACCTAGTCTTCTACTGACTGATGTTTCTTTCTTCAATACATGAAGTATTAATACAAAAATTACATTTGCTTTCCTAAAATATCTGCCCTTTGGGCAAGAAATACATACTATACTTTTGTATCATATAATTTCATTTGTAGCATCTGTACCTGACAAGTTGAATCAGAATACATAGAAAAGGACAATAGTAAACATCTTCTGGACAGCTTGTATCTCTAGTCTATGTATTGAAAGCTTATTTCATGTCATTATTTTTTAAAACACATTAAACTTTTGCTCTGTCACTAAAGAAACCATGACTTTGCATATGACTGAATCTCTTAGTGTTGGAGTTCTTTATGATTTCTCAGACTCCTGTGAGGATAGAGAAAAATCCAAAAAGAGCATGTTAGTCAGAAATAGAATAGATTTTTAACTTATTTTTCCTGTGTGTTACAACCTAGCTTGTAAGAGCCATGATTCAGGAACCAGGTTGGATTAATTTGCTTTACGGAGTTTCAGAGAACTTTGCACAATTCCTTCTAATTCCTATGAATTGTTCCTTTCCATTTACTCTTAGGTCTGACTGTCCACTCCCCGCTGAGCAATTCATAAATCTCTGCATGAGTTGGAGGCTCCCATTTCCTTCCTTTGACCCTCTTCTCTGCTGCACCTTGAAGTCTCTGCCTTTTTTCCTCAATAGGGTAGGAGCAAACTTCCTTCTTTCTCCATAGGGGTCCATTTGACATTGTCTTTTTTTTTTTTTTTACTATAAGAAAAGTTGAAAACAAAAAAACCAAGGAGACAGAGTTCATCACACGCTGAATTTGTCATGTTCTCCAAGTTTTTTAACAGCTTTTACTTAGTGGGAAAACAGATAATACTCTCTGCTTCTTCTTCTATGCTGTCCAGAGAGTTCTACTTTTTCTATATGGATGAGATTATTATGCTCTAAAACTCCTATTTAAAATGCATTGATTTTAAAAAAGAAGCAAGCAAAAACAATTCAAGATATGCAATGGACTGGAGCTGTTTTGACAAAGAATCAATACATTTTAAATTAGGGAAATTATACATATCTGTAGTTACATGCTCTGTATACATGTAACAGGAAATACCTTCCTTTTGGTCATATAGAAAACTAAATGCACCTACCTGAAGTCAGAGCCTACCCTTTTCCCATTTTCAGGAATTCCAGGATCAGGACATGTATCAGATGCAACAGCATCCCCACCCTGGGTCACTGCAAAGCAAAGGAAAAAACACGTTTAGACATGCAACTGTAAAGATGACTATTCACTTTTCCCATACATAAACTTCCACATCCTGAATTCAACCATATTTTACCATTTTCTCTTGAACCAATTTAAATTATTACTGAAAAGAAGCCCCAAAAAACTGATTTATTTGGTGTATGGTTTATTTTTTTTGGTGATGATAAAAAACTCCTGTATTTTGCTTCTGTGAGACACAAAGTGATTGACTTCCCATAGTCAGTCACCTTTTTAAGGATATATCAGGTTCTACAGTTTTCCCTATACAGGAAAAACATCTCGTAAATTCACCTTCTGAAATACTCAAAAGACACCATTGTAAGATAAAGATAGTATAAGAAATAATATAACAAATTGTCGTGGTTTGAGACCCTCAAAAATCCAATTTCTAAGCCCCCCACACTTTGCCTCAATGTAAGAGGGGTTTTCAGACATAACACATCTACTAGCATGAGAAAATTTGATCAAAATTTATTACTAACACAATAAATACTGTAATACATTTATATACAACAATTCTAACAATCTCTCCTGTGGTAAAGCAATATATTTACATAGATCAAATCCCTCCTTTCCCTCCAATAAAAGTCCAGAAGGAAAGAAGAATAGGTCTTTTCCATTTTCAGGGCAGCAGTGTCTCTCCTCTTCAAGGCAGCTGTCGTAGCTGGAAAATATCTCTTTCTCTCTCTCCATTACAGCACAGGGTTTTTTTCTCACCCCTCTCGGGCCTTCGGCTCCAACCGAAGGTCTCTCCCATGGGCTGCCAAAAGCAGGGACAAAGTTTGCTTCACCACGGTCATATCACGAACTGCAAGGCATTTCGTGAAAGTCCCTTCCTTGAAGAGTCGATTTCCCTCAAGTCAGAATGGTTTAGCGCTCTCAGCGCAGTTATGCCCCAAGCATTCTAACAGAGCTCCTTTGCTCTGTCTCAGCTGCCAATGTGGCGGGGGGGAGGAAGAGGTCACTTTGCCCACATTCCATCCTGGTCCAGCTCACAGGACATCTCTGAGCTTTCAGCTCCTCTCTCTTTCTCTAGCTGTTGCTGCATTTTGGGACTCCCTAAAAGCTTGGAAGCCCACCCCTCCTCTTCAGGACGTCTCTGGGGTTTGGGAAGGTAATTCAGTCTCGCCCAAAACAGTCTCCACTGAGTTTTTTCTGCTCTGTTGCCAGCTCTCCCTCCTTGCAGGACATCTCTGCTTCTCTCAGCCTGGCTATGTGCCATGTTGCTGGTTGCTGGCTATCTTCTTGGCTTTCAGCCACAGCTCTCCACTCAGCACTGCCTCTACCACCACTTTTCCATCTTCTGTTGCCCACTCACAGTGGAGAAACTCCCCCAGCCTTTGGCCATGGCACCTGATCCAGTTTTAACACTGTTCCGGGTTTCTGCAGCCCCAGCCAGAGGCTGGGGGTCTTGGCCCCTCAGTGGGGCTCACTGGCCCCCACTCAAACACGTGGCATCTCAAATTATGGCTGCCTATCTTCCAACTATGTAATTCAGTTTCCTTTTCCGGTCTGTTGTAGTATGTTAATTCAGGGGCGAATTGTAGCTTCTGATTGACTCTACACCAAGAACACCACCCCCCACTTTCCAACTCCAGGGGAAACCCCTTTTTAACCCATGACACAAATAAAATCTCCATAATAAAATCTTTCCATCTCATGGTTAGGCTTCGCAAATGAAGATTTGGGAAGGGCTCTACCGACGTTTCTTGCAAGCGCGATGGTGGCTAAAAAGGCCAATACAAGAAAGGCATGTCCGATTGCAAAAGGCAAAAGGAGCATAAAGACTCCTTAGATGGTATATTCTGCAAGGCTCGATTCTTTCTGCATTGAAAATCTTTCCATAATAAGACTTAAAATAGACAAAAGCCAAGAACCCAACTGTACTACTGTAAAACCGTAATAATTTTTATGAATCACAGAATTATTTAGATGGGACAAGGCCTCCAAGATTATCAAGTGCAACCTTTGACTGATCACCACTTTGTCGTGAAGATAATCTTAAAAATATACAAAATACCCCCGAGAGCAATCCATTGTAACCAGCTGCTTATGTCCTCATGCAAATGAGGCTCAAACCTCTATTTTTTTTCAGCTAGGAAGAGAAAGAGAAGGTATCCCATACTATTCCATTCCTTTTGTCCTTCATTCTTTCTCCCTCCAGACTATATTTAATTAATACTATGTAGATAAGCATATAAACTTACAGACCTTTCAAAATTCAAACCAATTTGAACATTCAAGAGTCCTTTCTTTCTTCTTACTTAGCAGAAAGGTATTTAAAGAATATGTGGAATGAAAAGTAATTAAACATAAAGAAAAGACATAAAGCAGAACACTGAATATACAGAAAATCCAAATACACATGTACTGTCTATCCTGCACATACATACACATAAATTATACAAGCCTGACTGGATTACAGATGACAACACTACAGCTGAAAGGCAATGGGAGATTAGATGTAAAAAGCGGCTGGTTTTCCCACCCAGTGATATGCTTTCAAATTGAATACAGCAGCAAAAGGAGTGGTGACAAGCAGAATATATACAATCAGATGTTAAGAACTAGAAATCTTTATGTGTTTTGGCAGTTTCAGGGATAATTAATTTATATAGAAATCCAAAGTTTTACAAAAGATTTTAAGAACTAAAAAACTGCATTACAGTACTAGAAAAATACAACTCAGACAATGTTCTAGTAAGGACCAAAATTCTTGACATGAAGCATAGGTTCTTCTGCAGAGAAGTAGAGAAACTGCAATCACTACAATGTATTTCAATATTTGTAGGTTTTTTTGCATATAGAATGTTTTAAGAATATAGGAAAGAAACATCTCTTTCTCCACATCTTTTTAATGCTACCTATTGTACTGTATAGTCTTCTGTTAAACTACATCAAGAAAGACTATGATAATCTCAGAAATTTCTTTGAAGATTCAATTTAAAAAAGATGTCTTACCAAAAAAATTATTTCCTGTTAAATAAAAAACCCAAATATGAGAAAAAATTCAGTTCAGCTGGACTTTTGTCCATCTTTAGTATCTGGAATCCACTATCTTAAAAACACTCCTGCTAATTTCACTAAAAATACTTAGACTGATAAAGATTTTTCTGTGTATGAATAAAGGCTTTCAGAACAAATCTATACAAGCTAGTATTCATATATTTTATTCTGAGAATTTAATCTTGCAGTTTCTTGGGAAATGTCAGCATTGAAATGCAATTATAGACAAAGCTTGATCTTGCTAGAAAAGCAGCCTGCTTGTAGACTGATGTTTCTTAAAATAAATTATCTTCCTACTAATAATTCTTCCATTTTTCAGAGAAAATAAATCAAATATTTACTACTCTTAGCACAGAACTGTAACTATATTAGTGGAGGTGAGGTTCAATTTGGACTACTGAATCACCGAAACACAAAAATAAGCAATATGACTGTATGGTTATCCAAATTATCAGGATTACTATACTTGAACCTTATGTTAACAACTGTAATACAAGACGGAGAACGTTGCGTTTGCTACCATGTTTTAAGCAGAAACACACTGCAGTGAAGTCACCTTGTTTTACATGTATACATACACACAAAATGCCTAAGTATTTTGGGACACCAGTAAATGTTGAGTGAGACCTCAGTCATAGCACAAAATGATGTGATCTCCTCAGGTGGATGATCACCTTTGTAAAATCTTCTTCTTGGCCACTACTTTACTCTGTCAACGCACTCTCACATCGATATCAGGGAAAGGTGATTCAGGCTCTCTCTTATCCATAGAAATACTGTTTCCTGAAACAGGACAGGTGTCATATGTCTGAAACTTGACACATCTTCCTGGATGTCTACAGGCCTTGTTAAATATGGCCCAGGTTTTAGCTTCTATTTTCCCTGACAAACTGTCAACTGTTTTCTTAACAGATGGTGTTTGCGTGACATACTATCATAACAAAATAAATTCAACTCCCTATAAAACAAACCTGCCTGATTTTATCTTTCCAGATGGGAAAAAAGGAACAAATTTCTCAAATTAGTGAAACAATTTATTAACTTTAGTGATTCGGGGACACCAGGGACTTTAATGCATACATTATAATATTATGTTATATTATATATGTTATATATAATAATATAACATAATATTATATGTTAGTATTAAAACCTTTACCTGTCAGTATCTTGGAATTTACCTAAAAATTAGTTTCAAAATGTTAAGATTTTTTTTAGCTCCAGCATTTCTTATCGGACTGAAAATAGATGAAAAGATGCCCAAATGAATCCCTGTCAGAGACCTTTATCTTCCTCTGTTTCAATCTTGTCAGATTTCCCCTTTATCCACCACTATGAAGTATCATCCACTGCTACTGACATCCATAACGAGAGATGAGAAAGTATAATCTTTGATTTGAGTATCTCAGTTTCAGACTATATTTGAACCTTGCAGTCTCTGCAAGCATTTCTTGGACATGTCATCTACTGTTCAGTCTCATTCACAATCTTTCACTGCTTTAACTTTAAAGAAAAAGATTTTTGTATGCCCTCAAAAGACCTGTGACTTGTTTGTACTCTTTCTGAACTGTATAAAGCTTCATTTACTAAGGGCATTATAAAGTTTTTCACGCTTTTTGCATCTTTCTTCTGAGTTTTCCTCCTTTGACATATCAAACTTGAATTGCTTCCCTTTACATTCAAAGCTCATTCACAGACTGAGTGTATTTTAACTATAATTTCAATTTTCATTTTAGAAATCTAAAATTTTGAAGCAATGAATGTATTAATGAAAATGCAAGGTAATTTTCCTATTTAAAGCTTGCAAAATTTAGACATAAATTACGTAAAAGTTTTGGCACAGTGATGCACTAATTAGTAGGATTTTTCTTACAGTACTAACAATGTTCCTCTGCATTGTAAATATAAACTAAACATTTATAAACCAGCATTTATGAAAAATAAATTTAGGAGCAGTCTAAATAATAGCAGTCTCTCTCAATATATTCTTAGTACATTTTCAGTATGGTCTCTTCATTTTAAAAAAAAGTTTAAGAATACATAATCCTCGCTAATATCAAAGTAAGACATTACCGTATTAGACAGTTCCTCATACTGTATCCCAGAATTTCAAGGAACCATCAGCTAGAGAAAATGGCATGTATTCCATGAGGCTAATATCAGAAAAATTATTTGAAGTCACAGTGTAGGGAGAACAGTGAGGAAAGTTGTGGTCCAGTGGAGGGTCTCAGCGAGAACTTTTTACAAACACAGGCTGAGAGAGAAGGGGTTGTTCAGCCTGGAGAAGAGAAGGTTCCTGGGAGACCTCATTGTGGCTTTCCAGTACCTAAAGGGGACTTACAAAAAACGAGGGAGAGTGACATTTTACATAGGCAGAGAATGATAGGTTAAGGGGGAACAGTTTTATACTAAAAGACAGGAGATTTGGATCAGATGTTGGGAAGAAATGCTTTACTCAGAGGGTGTTGAGGCACTGGAAGAGGTTGCCCAGAGAAGCTGTGGATGTCTCATCCCTTGAACTGTTCATGTCCAAGCTGGATGGGAATTTGAGCAACTGAATCTAGTGGAAGGTGTTCCAGCCTATGGTGGTGGGGTTGGAACTACGTGACCTTTAAAGTTCCTTCCAACCCAAACCATTCAATGATTCTGTGAAGTTTGTAAATTGAACAAGATTTTTCAATTAATGTGTTCCTTACCTCTCTATTATGATGAAAATAAAAGCTTTCACATGTAAATATCAACCTCTGTCCAGTCAAGAAGTCACACAGAAGGGCAATGACACTGTTTCAATTAAATAAGATATTAGATGCAGTAATTAATGTAATAGAGCCAAAACTTGATTATTCATTAAGCTCCTTATATTTACATTTATTTACATTTTAATTTTTGAAAAGCTTGATTCATATTGAAAAATATCTAACAGTTCTAGACATAATTCTGTTCAGTAAATAATTATGCTTCAAAACTGAAACCAGAACCTTTCAATTACTCTGTATCAAGTGTACTAAGTTGGAATCCTAATAATGAAATACAAGGGCATTGCTTATATGGGTGTATAAAAGGATATGCCTAGTAACAGATAGTGCCTTAAAATTAAAAAAGATCATAGATGCTACAGAAAATACAGATTCAAGTAGAAGTAATCATTGCAATCAAAGCACCAAGGAAAAAAAAATGTGAACAGTAGAAGTAATATAAAGAGTGTTATATAATATTTCTTCCTTGTTTTTAGAATACTATAAAATTATTGTTAGCAAAATGAGCTGATGGCCCATACGCTCCATGCTCCATCATAGGCTTTAAGCAACTCCTTCAGAAGAAATAGCATGACACTAATCTGTTAGATACAACAGAAATAAACCCATATGACACCTATTCTAATGAAGAAATGATACATTACTGAAACCTAGAGAAATGGAAAAGAAGAGAGACAAACAAGGAAGGATAGGTAAGGGAAGTTTTGAAGTTTAACAATGTAACTACTTTCAAGAAGCTAGTTCAAACTCTTTTTTTCCTTAATGAATTGATTATAATATTTGAATACTATTGAATAGAAAAATATGGTCATGTGGACACCAGATGGCAGGGGCTCATAAGGTCATTTTGGGCAGTCACACAAGGAGAAACCATTATCCAAAACCTGCCCAGAGAACACTTTTACAGATGGCATTGTGTTTCTTCAAACTGGTTAACAAATCTTATCAAGTACTGTTCTAGAAGCTCAGAAAGCCATGGACAGTTGCTAGATTTCATTTAAAACTTCTCTTATAGTTTCTCACTATAATAGTATTTTAGCTTTGAAAATTTGAAATGAAAGTTTAACCATTCCTTGTGCTTTAAAACATTGGATAAAACCCCTAATTTCTGCAACAGTAACTATTAAAAAACCCTACCACTTTCACATGCTTAAGATAATTATTTTAGCTTTTTCGAATAAGCTCTAGCACCTTAAAACTTTGGAAAATCATCATCCTACTAGATTGCAGCTTTGAACTTGGTTGAAATACAGGATCCCTGTATTTTACCAATATATTTACAGCACTCCTTTCTCCTGCAGCTGGGAATTTCTACGAATAGTCTTTTACTTGCTATAACCAAAATAGCTGATATGTCCCACTTCCCCTTGTTATTCCTCAGTGATCACAAGGCCTGAGAATAGATTGCCCTTATCTATCCAATATTAATTTACTATCCAATAGTAGTTTTGTCCATTCTCAGTGACTGAATCAGCAGTTAAAAAATAAAAAAGGAGAAAAGCTTTTTTCTCACTTTGTTCTGTTTTGGTTTTATTTGGTGATCTCCTTTTCAACAGCTGAATTTAAGATTTATTCCAGCTTACTGAAGAAATTTAAGGCTCAGCAGATGCACAGCTTTCAGTCAGTCTGGGAGTTTACTAGTCCAGCTTTTCTTGAAGTCTTGAAGAGTCTGCTCACTCATAACATTTGTTTTATATTTACCCCCATTGACCTCCATGGGCTGCTTCACCATGATCACTACAGGCTGCAGGGGAATCTCACCTCCAGCACCTGGAACTGACATTGGTGTCTGAATAGTTTTTCCTCTCACATATTCTCATTCCTTCTTCTTTGAGTACAACTACATCTGCATGATAACTGGGGTTTTTTCCATCTTAAATATGCTATCACAGACATGTTACTGCCATCTCTGGTTGGCTTAGCCTTGGCCAGTGGCTGGTCCTTCCTGGAGCCAGCTGGCATTGGCTCTGTCAGACATGGAGGAAACTTCTAGCAGCTTCTGACAGAAGCCAGCCCTGTAGCCAGCCCTTCCTTGCCCGCCTCAACCTCCCCTCTACCAACTTCCAGCCACACAAACATACAGCAATTTAAAGAAATACAGAAATATATAGAAATTATATGTTTGGGAAGTGTGGTGGGAAATTGTCAAATATTTACTTTTTTAGCGCAATCAAACATTTGGATTTTAGTTTGATTAAAATACTACTTAAAAGTTTGAAGTGAAAGGATCAACCTTAGTTTTAGCTGTAAGTTATAACTTAAACAGATTTTTCCTCTGAAATATAATTTATTGGGAACAGGAATATATTATGTTTCCTCCATTTCCGTGGTGAAATTCCTATAAGTCACACAAAAGCTACAGTTCAGAATCAGATGCATTCGCCACATATAATTGTGTGTGTGTGCTGGTTGCACTCCACCAGAATGAACAAACCTTCTAAGATACTGCTTGACTCATTCAAGATAAAGCTGCAGCATGAAGGATGGAGACATCTTTGATAATTGAAAAAGCCATATTTTCCCAGCTGTTGAATTCATCAGATCCTAGGAACAGAAAGTGAACTTGCAAAAACCAGGCTGACCAGGCTGAAAGCCTGTGTCTGATTTCCTTCACCTGATGGGCCACACACAAAGCTACTGTTGCCACCTTAAGTGCAAGAAAACTGATGAGTCTAAAAAGCTGAAATTTTCCAGTGAACGATGTTCATTCAGCAAAGATTCAATACAGTTCCAGCAGATGGAATATATAAGTTTTCATTATGTTCTCTCTAAGTAAAGAAACTGACACCATAGTAAGAGTACCTTAGGACTGCAAAATTACTCATTAAGACTTGTCTGAACTGAAGGTATCTATGCCTGAAAATTTAACACCCCCCTTTTGTCAATTTAAAAATATTGTCCTTTCATCAATCCTAATACTTAACTAATGATCTACAACATGTCTTTATATTGCTCAAGGTCATGAGAGGAAGACAGAGAAGAAACTGTCCCACATCACTATATAACAACTGTAAGGTGCTGTTTTTGTGGCCTACTTACAGTACAACTATTTAGCACTCATCTAAACTCATCAAACCTAAAAAGTTCATATAGCAATAAAGAAATATAAGAGTGCATATTAAGCTCCTCAATCATTAGTTTTTACACTGTACTTTGAATTCCAGTGTCATTTCATGACTTAGTGTTATACAATAATCAAACACAAAGAAATGGAAAACCATTATATCACTGAACCCAACAGATAAAATATTAGTAATGATTGGGAGTGCAGGATTTTATCTAATAGGTAAGTGATTAAAAAATTATTTAAAAAATAAATACATTACATTTATTTTTCACATCACATGACAGGAACGGAAAGCAAAAGCTTAACATGAAAATTAAACTACCATTATATATTTGTCCTTTGAAGATCATACAATTAAGTATGTGTAAGGCTTAACACACAGCTCAGAATAAACAATTGTTGTTTTTTCCAGTACCACTTCATTCAGAATTGTAGGAAAGTCAGTAATTTACTTTGAAATGACAGAGCTGATAAAGAGTCAGTAGTAAACTGCAATTTTATGGGATATCCAGAAGAATTCTCTTCAAAAGAAATAAAGCCAACATGTTGTATTGTCTCAGTGGCTTAACAGTATGCAAAATTCCATTTTTCACCAGTGTCAGGTTATAAACTCACCCTACAATGCTATTTACTTGTAAATATACTGCCACTTTATAAAATATTTTATTGATTCATGAGACTGTCTTTTTCTTTTCTTTAAAAAAAGTAACCTAGCATCTTACTGGGCACTGCCATTCCTTCAATAAATCTGAGGATGACTATAAATTTATTTTTAAACTACAAAAAAGGGTTAAAATTACTGTCTTTAACTAAAATTCTCATTTTCTTAATTAGTTATTTAATATCCATTTGTCAATCAATACATTACCTGTTGTTTTTTTTTTAACGGATATTAAATTTTGGTTGGCTTCCAGAGTAAAACGTTTAGCACTGTGTAACAAATCAGAAGAGGTAACAAAACAATTAGCCATGGACATACTGCATTAGTGATCTAATTTTTCAATATAACCTTAAGGATTTTTCATTGAATTTTTATATATATATATATATATATATACACACACACACATATCAGTCCACTGTCCAAGGTTTGTAGAATTTAATCAAATTGGCTTTGACATAGAGAAAGAGATTAAGATTAGAAAATAACTGCTAACTATGGGATAGTCTACCAGGGTGCTGTTTATATAGAAAATAAAATAAAATGATACATAAAAATTCTGTTCTCTGGCCTTTCTCTGACTTTTAATGTGACTTTGAGCAAAACAATTAAGCCACCTCTTAAGTGAAACTTAGGTAGAACATGGAAGCTTGTGACCAGAACTATTCCTGAAGTTTCCTATTGAGCTGCTCTCCAAAGCTCAAACCATATAAATTGTGAGGGGTCATCACTTTCTGCCTACCTCACCCTGCTTAAAAGCTACAGTTTTGTACTTGCCAAGAAGTGACATCTCTTCACAGTCCTCCTAACAGGACTGAGAATTGCACTGTCTTTCTCACAGTTAGAGTAGATGAGTTTAGAATACTTCCAGCATATCACCAAGAAGACATATTATCACAAAATAAGAAACACACTAGCTGCTGATGATTTTCTTTAGAGTTGTTAATTTAAGTTAACATCTTTAGTTTTCTGTATAATGCCCAGGTCACAAATCCACTGGTACATCAGTGTGGTTAGTTCCTTACCTTCCCCACTAGTTAAAATTAGAACATTTGGTAACTTACAAATATATTGCATTTCCAACAGTTCTGATGAACAAGATTAGAAGGGAAAAATTGCCAGTGACTCAGATTATTGAAAGAATAAAGGAGTTTGGGTACAGGGGAATATTCTGACACAAATAGGAAAAAACATAAGAGAAGTTCTCTAAATCAGTAAGTAGCAGGATTAGTAGGTATGATCACAGTGACACACAGGTAACGTGATGCACACATATTTACTGTGACAGCAGAACTGAATTTTAGTCTATATCTTAAACAGCATGACTGTGATTATGTTTATAGATGAAAGTGAGCAAAGTCAATACAAGATCTGTCTTTTGCTCTACCTGCCTCCATCAAATTAATTCTATTATAGTCATAAAAGGTGTCAGTAAGAGACTGAATCTACAAATAAGTGTTTATCTCATGTCTCAGGCAGAAAAGAAAGAGTTGAGGCATTCCAAAGATGTAAAATTCAACAGAACAAAGCTGTTTAATTAAAGGTCTGATTTCTGTGCTTAATACTTCAGCTAAAATGTAATTTAAAAAAAAAATAGTGTTTGTTTTTTTTCAATAAAAGAGAAATTTTATTTGGCTATAAATTAAATAATTACGTGCATATAATAAATTAAGTTTCTAGGGTAAAACTCTATTACATGGTAATGCTTGTGATTGAAGCGCACCGCTGACATTCTAAGAGCTTTATTTTACTGTCTAGAACAAATATCAAATGTCTAGTTATAATGCTTGTAAGAGATGCACAATCCTTCCAAGAAATAAAGCAAGTCCATTCCAACTAAACTTCATGTTATTGCAGTTAAAGTTCTCTAATTTAAGTTTATAAGCAATCTGCCTGTTGATACACCAGAAGCTGGATAGAATTAAAGTTCTCAAGAACTTCAAATTTAACATTTAACATATACCCATAGCAAGAGGCTTCTCCAGTGGTGATTTAATCTTTTAAATCAACAAAGAACTTCCTGTTTAAAGTAGCATTTATAAATCTAAATCCAAAATTAGATTATGGTCATTTACTTTTGTGAGCACCTAAACTGCAGATAGCACTTTTTTATTTTTCATTATATTGTGCAAAGTACATAGGTTCAAAAGAGAGACTGTTTCTTCTGCTGATCTGCCCATATCTATTAAGGGAAAATACTGATCTCCACTCTTTTTGGGGTGCCCCATTCCAGGAGGGACTCCAGAATTGTGAATCCTTACTACAGTGAAGCATTTTCTGGCACCTTAGCATAAAACACCTAACTACAGATAGGATTTATGACTTTTTTTTTTTAAATTGTAGTTATACTCCTGTATGCTCTTTTCAAGTGTTGAGGAATATATCTGGTCAGATGTATTACTCAACACAGGCTGCTATTCAGTGAAAATGATTGTGACATTGTGCAAACATCAGGAAATTAGGAAAGTTTGTATAAGAAGGACCATACCAGAAAATTCAGCACCAATTTTTCTCTTAATATGTTTTGAACATTTTTTCCAGACTTGGATGAAAAAAATAAATGCAATTGTTTGTATTTCTCACTTGGAAGTTTCCAGTAGCTATTAAGATGACCTAAATTAACATTTAAATACCATGAATCTGCAGAGTGGATATGACACTACTTCAAAAGACAGAAGTCTGCTTTTGAAACTAAAGTTCAAAAACTAGAACAGCAGCAGTACATAATTTGTACAGAGTTTTTTTTGTTGTTTTTTTTTTTACACAGAGTAGCTCAATGCATTTTGAAATAAAACTGGAATGTCTTGTGCCCTGAATTGTCTATTTATAACAGCTATATCTACAGACAGGTATTCCAAAAGAGAAAACCACTATATCATAGATAAGGGAACAATCTCAGAGGAGAACATTTCTGCAAATAAAAGTACATGCTGCAACATTTTTGCTGCATTTCTGTACAGGCACTGTCTAAAGTCATAGGGAAATTAAGTAAAAAAAAAATCAAAACAAATGCTTTTCTTTTGTACACAATGATATGCAGCTGTATAAATATCTCGGACTCTGGATATCATTAAAATGTATAGCTAAAACATTTAAAATGTTATTTTAGTTGGATCTTTTCTCCCCTTCATTGACATTGTCAGTTGCAACATGTTCCATTCTACTCTTCTCACTACAGCAAAAATGATTAAAAAAAAAACCCTAGGCAATTTATCACAATTTTCTATGGCGTCTGTGTGTCAGATAGACACTTCTCTCTTGAATATGTAACCTCAATCATTCTAGTAGGTCTGTTTATTCAGGTGAAATGCCAAACTGATAATTCATAATTCCTTTCCCTCTTTCTTACACAGGAGTCAGTGATTTATGCCAACCTGCTAATTCTTGAGGGAAGGGGGCAAAGAGGTTATACTAACCTCTCAAAATATATTTTGGTCCTCGTAGTGTCAGTAAACCATGACAAGCTTTAAATAAACAATGCTTTTGGCCAGGCTACAAACAGGAAAGAAAAACAAAGATTTAATTTTTAAGGTTTTGCCCATTAATCACCCATTAAAAATCATGATGCCTTCCTTATGGTTGCTTACAGCATTTGAAGACTCACTACAATAAATTGGGATTTTCTTGATTAAAACATCTTTTCCGAAATAATTCAAAGACATAGCTGTTTGCACCCATAAGTGAAGGTATATTGTGCCTATGATCTGCTCTGTTGGGTGGCTCCGTGTTCTTTTTTTGATCACGGGTAAAAGACATTGTTTTATGGTTCAATTCATATAACCTGCCTTTGCATGTAATGTGATGGCATTAATAATTCAACCAGGAATTTGGTTAATTTTTGAAAAAAATTGAATGATCTTTCTTCAGAATCTGTGTTAGATTCTCCAGTTATCCAACCTCATGGAAGAATCTTTCTTGTGTCTTTAAATCAGTTCCAGGTGCATTTTATCAGTGTCCCATTTCTAGCTACTATCAGGGCAGTTCAGCTTTACATCTGTGTAAAATGGAACTTGGTAATTAATTGACACAAATGATCAAATACTGTGCATAACCCTTGTGAAGCTAGCTCAACACGAAAGTGAACTCAAAAGTCATTGTTTTTCCCCAGGTAACTTGAAAAAGATATTCTGTAGCCTTGTTGCCACTCCTATAGTTTCAAAAAATAAGAATTACATTTTGAGATCAGTTTAAAGATGAATACTTGCTCCTCCTTCTGAGGCTGACAAGTCTCATTTCACCCATGACAGCCTCCAGCTGTTAAACAGAAATATGAATCAAACGTGGACTACTGATGTGAAAAGCCAATTTCATTGCTTTGACAAAAGAAACAAGTTAGATTGTGATTATAGCAATCATATTTTATTACTACGTTAGTATTTGTAGGAAGGTGGTCCCCACCATAAAAACCAAAACCATTTGACATTGGGCTATGTTATTTGACATCTGTGTATATAAAAATGTCAGGCAGGTGAAATAACCACTGGTCTAATTAAACTGACCCATAGGAAGTAACACACTGCAACATTCCAGATCTCTATGACAATGCATTTTCAGTCCCTTTAAACTGAAATGCAGTTAATTTCAGACTAGATGCAAAGAAAGGATTTTTTGATGAGGATGGTAAAATGCTAGGGCAGGATGCCCAGAGAGGTGATAGATGCCCCATCACTGGAGATATTCAGTGTGAGGCTCGATGGGGCTCTGAACAACCTGTTGTAGTTGAAGATGCCCCTGCTGACTGCAGGGAGGTTGGACTAGATAAATGCCCCTTCCAACCCAAACCATTCTATCACTCTATGATGCTCTGCTTATCAGATGGACTCGAGAAAAGTTGTCAATAATTAGAGGCAGATTTTATGTCCTTCATGTCTTTACTCTCATTGTACAAAGGATGAATTGTATTCTGTTGGAAATATTCACTATCAAATATTTATTGGATACCGTTTTTGAAAAATAAAGACGCACTGTAACTGGGATTTATGTCTTTTTCTATATTGTCCCATAGCTGAGAAGAGGGAAGGCAGGGCAGATGGGCAGAGACCTGCACTGCCACCAGAAGTTGTGGCTGGTATTCCCACAGCAGTGCCAGCAGTCGTGTGGCAGTAGCCACCAGTAGCAGACTGGCTAATGCTTCTGAAATTATTCAGACATCTCAATGGAAAAAAAAAACTAGACTTAGCAGAGCATCCCATGATTGCTCTGTATCGTCTCTATTGGCCCCTGCCAACAGGTGAAAGCAGAAAATAATTCAGAAGCTTACTTAACCTAATTAGAGGACCAAGTAACCATAATTGACTGCTGAAGTTGCCTCCCTCTTTTACTATAGAAGGGGTCAGCAAATTTTTTTTTGTTTGGATTTGTTTTGGTTTTTTGTTTGCTTTGTTTGGTTTTTTTTATTTCTTGCAGAAAAAATAAAGTTTGTCCTTTGTTGTATATCCCATTCGTTTTGACACTTAGAAACCCTAGCCTGGTGAGTGAACAGCAGTGGAGCAGCTGCAGAAATGGAACAGTTCACATCATCTCCAGCCTGCATTTGGATTATATCCAGAGGTCTGCAAGGGTCGCTGTGAAGGAAGTGTCCTCTGCCTCCTTCTTGCAGCAAAATTACTTGGTCCTGAATTTCACCTCAAAACACACAGGGCTGCCCACAGCTCTCCATGCAACATGAAATGCAGTTTTATGCTGGTTGCATTTGTCCCCTTAAGGATATAGCAGTCAAAGGGAAAAGAGTCTTGCTCAGCGTACTATGAAAAATGTAACTTTTTACCACATAAAATCAGTACACATGGCAGTCAGGGTAAAATGAGAAATGAAACACAGCAAGAAGAAACAAATGAAAAATGTAACAGTGGTCTGTTCTGTCTGAGTTAAGGACTCTACTGAGCTCCAATGTCCAGGCTCCGACAGCAGCAGGGGCTGCAGGGTGGCTCTGTGAGGGGCGGCCGGGACTGCCTCATGCCAGACACAGCCGGCTCCAACCCACCCACTGCAGGGCACAGCTGAGCCCACAGCCAAGGGGAATTCTGCTTCTGTTTTGTACAGATGATCAGTTGAACTTGCACAAACCCTTGTGGCCTTGATCTATCTAGCTTTAGGTACTTAAGTGAGAGACTTATTATGAAGTGCCAGCAACTTTATGAATGCTCTTTAGAGGTAACTGTTTCTCCTTCTCTGTAAAAAGACTGAGGGTAATAATATTCCTAACTGAACAAATCCATACTTAAAATGAGCTAGGGTCAAACCAGAGTTCCTTTTCATTGTTTGAAGATAAAAAGAACCCCAAACAATAAGTTAGAAGCTTTAGCTAGATGTAGTTTAGAAGGAGGCATTGAAGCATTCAAGGCCAGGTTGGCTGGGGTTTTGAGCAACCTGGTCTAGTGGAAGGTTCCATGCCCATGGCAGGTGAGTTGGAACTAGACCATCTTTAAGGTCTTTTCCAATCCTAACCATTATGTGGGTCTATAATTCTATAATTTATTATCAAATCAAATTGGTGTGTGAAGTGGTTGAAAAATTCTTGCTGTTAGTAATTAACCACTTTTATCACAATGTTTGGACCTGACAGCTCGACAAACATAAATGTAATAATATTCATTATGTCACATGTAAAATTACCATCTTTTCCAAAGCTAGACATCAGAAATGAAATCTTAAAGTTTTGTTGTCTTTCTATTTCAGAGTGTTTTGAATGCAAAAATACAGCTGCATACACATATTTGAATACCTTGTGCATTAGCCCTTTTGGAATCTTAAAAAAAAAAAAAGTACACTAATTTCCATTTGATATTTTCTAAAATAAAGGACTGTTGACATTATTTATCTAAAATCACTGAAGAGGAAACAAAACGTGGTCCAACTGGTTGATTGCCAACCAAGCCTGTCACAATACTATTTGCTACTGGCAACAGCTTTTATGGTATCAGATGAGAACTCGTGCAACTGCACAGAACTTGAGCTCTTCAGCCTATGAACATTTAAACATACACACCCATGGAAACAGAAAATAGCAACAGAAAGAGAAAAAGAAGTTTACTTCTGTTGTTTTTTGAAAACTGTTTAAAAGCTGTTTTCTGACTCTCATTTCTTCCCCCAGATAGTAAAGGAAGGAGTGTCTCATGGTGCACAGGACTTTTATATTCAGGTGGTAGCATTAAAGTAGCGTATAAAGCCTAAAACCCAAATGTCCTATGCAGAGCATGACTATGCCATGGCTTTTGTTTCTTCAGGCTGTCCGAGTCACAAACTGTATAATTCATGTTCAAAAATTAGTTTCTAGGCCCCACCACTGAAAAGCCTGAAGCTGTTTTTCAGTCTGCTTTTCTCCGAGCCTATTGAATGTATTTGATGAACAAGTTATGAGTAGAATTTTAAAAGAAATCAAACCTTATGGGTGACAGCAGTGATTCAATTCTGATCTACTTACAGAAGTATTTTCCACATGACTTTAGAAAAGTTCTGCCACTCTCACTGTGCTACCATGGTTACCAGAATGCCAGTATGTTATTTTAAACAGACAGAAGATTGTTTTTTGTTTTCTTTTTTTCATAAACTGCACTCAAGCCTTTGAATTCCAAATAAACATACTTTACATATGCTATCATGATTTAGCAGTAATTCACTGTGAAAATGGTGACTTCTAATGATCAGGAAAAAATGTAAAGATAGATCAAGCAAACATATTCCTTAAGCACATGAAACAATAGAAAAAAGATATTTGTGAAAAGAGAATATATTAATTTCACAAATTCTTGATCACTAAAAGGTACTTTTGACATACTACAAGGAAAAACCCCCAAATATTAAGTATTTTTATTTTACGTGTATGAAATACAATAGAAAAAATAAAGCTCTATAAAAAAGTAAGTGTCCAGTAGAAAAAAAATATAATTTCCAACCCAGATTTTTATTGAAATAGATTCAATAAGTCTAGAATGAGCAGTTTATATATATGTATATATACATCTGTATGTAGGGATAGAAGAATTTGTAGCAGAAAGTTGGGAATTCGGTTTTCCCTAGGAAGGCTTTCTGCCTAAATGGTAACTCTTTCTCAAAGGCAGTTTCAATGCTTTCCCCCTCCCACATAGCAAGAGAAGTTCTCAGCCTCTCTCTCTCTGCTACGTGAGAGGAGAGAGATAACCCTAACAGACGTGTACAGAGGTCTTGAGAAGGCGAGGGAGAAACAGAGAGGATAAAAGGTGCCCTGAGGGGGTAGGAACTTGCCTTTTGCCCCTGAAGGCCAGATGCACTGCATCGTAAAAAAGTAATCTTTGCATCTGAAATAAACCTTTTTTTTAAAATCCTTCTACTGCCTTGGCATTCTTGGGAAGCATACCTGCATATGTTTACTTTACACTGTAGTAAGAAAAATAAATCAAAGTTTTGGTAAAGTAGTAAAAGAGATAAAATATTGGAAATAGACCTTATGAAAATTTTAACATAAGTGTTTTTATGCCTTTCCTTTCTTATTTGATCAACAAAAGAAAACCTACTTCATGTCTGAAAATTGAATCAACCAGACTCACAAAGTATTAAGTTCCACGCCTTAATATTTGAGGGTATTCAATTGGTATTATCTCATAATCTGCTCCTGTATTCCATTAATCTAAATTTTCTGCTGTTGCTTCTTCAGACATTGTATATAGAGAAATATCCTCAGCAGTCTTTTCCTTTTACTACTTTGGTGGTTTGCCTGGGATAGAGTTCATTTTCTTCATAGCAGCTACTAAAGGCCTATGTTTGGAATTTGTCTGGAAACAGTGTTAATAATACAGGGGGTTTGTTACTTCTGAGCAGCACTTACAAAGAGCAAAGGCCTTTTCTGCTTCCTACACCACAACATCAGTTAGGTGCAGGTGCACAAGAAGTGGTGAGGGAACACAGCCGAGACAGCTGACTCCAATTGACCCAAGGGATATCGCACACCATATGTATGCTCAGCAAAGAAAGCTGGCGGAAGAAGAAGAAAGAGGGGACATTTGGAGTGATGACATTTGTCTTCCCAAGTCACCATTTCGCATGATGGAGCCCTGCTTCCCTGGAGGTGGCTGAACACCTGCCTGCCCATGGGAAGCAGTGAATGAATTCTTTGTTTTGCTTCTGCTGGCATGCATGGCTTTTGCTTTTACCATCTTTGTCTAAACCCATGAGTTTTCTCACTTTTACTCATCCAGTTCTTTCCCTCATCTCCCTGAGTGGGGAGTGACTGAGTGGCTGTACGGGCCTGGGTTGCCAGCTGGTGTCTATCAACAACTTCTGTGGTAAGCTTTCGTGTATGGTGTATGGCAAAGAGAAAAGGAAAAGGAATAAAACACTTGGTTGTCCTGCTTCAAGGAGGGGTATAGTAAGCTGAACACAAGAAGAAGAATCATCTGATTCCATCAAGGCTTTTAGCATATCAGAACAAGATGTTATCTCTATTAATAATTAAGGCTTCAAGCTTCCAATCTAAAATGGCAAGGTATTATTAATGACATTCTCAAAACTGCATGGAAGAATCATTTAAAAACAAAACAAATAACCTAATATTTTTAATATGCACAGTTTTAATTCCTTTCTATTTTGCCATCCTGACTCCTACAATAAGTGTGTGGCCAAAAAATTACAACTAGAATATTAGCTTTCAAAGCCAGGAGCTTAGTGCACAGTAACTAAATTCTACATCTCATCTTCAAAATTTAGGAAGTCAATGAACAAAATTTCCTCTCTACTGCATAAATCAGTAGGTAAGTTGAAAAGTGTTTCTTTCTCTCAAATGATGGATTCATAGAAAAGAGAATAATCTGTATCTGTTTCCTTATTGATGATCTATGTTAGAAAAATAACTAAACTGATCAATTACTCACATCTAAAAAGAACAGAAGTTAAGGTTTTGCATGTAATGTTTACCTTGGCATTGCATAGCTTTTGAGATTGAGATTTCACAACGCTAAAAATATCTAAGCACTTTTTAATTTTTTTTTTAAGTACTAAATGAGATATCAAAACACTTGTACTTGATATTCTTAAATTCTTATAAGAAAGGAAAATTCTTAAATTCTTTGGTCAAATATGTTTGAGTACATACTGACAAGCCCAAATATTGCATTTTCTGACTGTTTAAATTATGATTGTATACAATGAGTAAGATATGAAAGATATTTTTAGCACTAACTGTGCACATGGTTCAACATCACCCATGGCTTTACTGAGTTATGCTTCATGGGGATACAGTTTCAGTGTAGCATTACCGAAGCCTAGGAGCATGGAGGCATCCCCACCAAACTAAATAGCTCTTGGCCAAGAAAATCATGGATCCACTGAATTGAAAGTAAAGAACTAATTAAAGTGGTCAGCAGACATACGTAAGAATGAACAAGTCCAAGGATTTAGATGTAATGTTGCCTTAAATTTAGGCCTCAGTTGCACTGCAATTTCTGAAGTTTATATCAGCCCAAGAAAAAATCAACAATTTATTGTTAGTGTATATGAAATATTAACTTTCTAATGTTAGCAGCAATTGAAAAAAAAACAACGAACAACCAACAAACCAAGCCAAACTAGGAAAAGTCTCCATAATAATGCAGTTAAAATTTTTATACACATTTTCCAATGTCTACCCTTTGTGTTTTATATCAGATTCATTCTTCCACTGCATATTATTTCCACTTAGTTACAAAATATAAAAAATAGTACAACGATCAAATATCATGCAGACTTACGAAGAAAAATGAAAGCAAAACAATGTAGACAATAGTCACATGGTCAGAAGACCACTGCTGTTGCAGCTAAAAAAGTTAAAACCAAGTTTCAGAAGGTCAAGAAAATTCCAGACTAAGCAAGTCTGACAACTTTGTTCTTGTAGAATTTGTACTTGTAGAGTTTGTACAAAGTGAGCAATGGGATAAATACTATAAATTGTAAATAATTTTGGTAACCCATAAAAGAATGAATATAAATACGATAATTCTTTTTATTCTTTTCTTTTCTTGAATGTTTACTATACGCAATTTACTATCATTATTACATGTATCTACTATTCTCTACATTCAAGACTTGAATTCTCATCCTTTATGACAAAAGGTAAAGGAAGACATTTTTAGGGTTACAGTCATGTAGAGGTATATAACTAAAACCTCCATGGACAGAATAATAGAAAGAATAGTATGCAATATCTAATTTGGAAAGTCATTAAGGATACTTTCAAAGGTTAGCCATTTTTCTTTGTCTGGTTGTTTACAGCATATCTACACTTTGCAGTGCTGTAGTTATCCAGAGCAATTTTAAAGGCATCTTACAAAGCACTGTGCATGGCACAAAAAATGACATAATAATTCAAATCCTGAAACCAGTCTGACTGTATGAGTAGAGTTTTGGGTCCAGAATAATTCAAGCAAGGATATTCAGCTCAAGCTTATTACCCTGGACAGTGACTAATTTGCCTCAGGTTTCAAAAGTAGCTGGACGTGTTTAGATTTCAGCTTTTATATATTTCTGAGCTTTCTCTGTGCGTAGATGCTTTTTTTGAAGATGGTCCAAAGTTTCTAGAATTTTTTAAATCCACTGAGTAAAGTTATATGTATCAAAACTCCAGTCAATGCTCTGTAGTATAATATGATCTGATGACCTTTTACATCTCTCAGGGAAAGTGGATTTAGAATGGGTTTTTCATCTACCTAACCAAAAATAAATGGCAAGTGTGATGTAAGAAGAGCGTGCTGATGGATTAACTATCTTTTAATTGATATTTTAAGCTATGTTTGCTTTTCTGCTTTCTGATTTTTTTTCTGCTATTTGCTATTCTGAATTTATAATAGTTAAATACAGACCTGAATAAACACTTGAATTAAAATACCAAGTATGTTAATAATGCATTGACTATATCTAGTTTTATTCTAAATCAGCTAACCCTGCATGACATTTTTCTTGATCCTATACTACAAATAAATTTAGCTGAAATAAAGCCTCTATGTATGTATGCTTTATTTCTTGGCAATTGGAACATACATAGAAAGGGACAATTTGAATTTTGCTTGAATTTTATTTAAATTAGAACTAATTTCTAGAATGTTACTTTAATTATGTTAATATAATTAGAATAACACCTTAAATGCAAAATATTATTTCCATTGTTAAGAACTCTGACTCCTATTTCAGAGCAGAAATTAGTATTAATTGTATAGTGTTAATAATATATTATCATTTAGCAGAATGGTATTATTTGTTCCATGTTTTTTCAGATATTGAGCAGAAAAATATCTGAACTTCTTCTCTTATTCTATGTCAATAACTTAGACAAAAGGAAAGGAGGAAACAAAGTCACTCTGTCTCATGTTAGCTATCATCTCACTAAGGAACATAGTACCCAAATAGTTTACATACTGGTAACATCTTCTTAAGAAAGTAGAAGGCTGTAAAACCATGCTCTGACTCCTAGCATCAAACCAACAAAACCCCAACATTAGATGGGAGAATATGCTCTCCCAGTTCTTCTTTCAAAGATGAAAGAGGGCTTAAAACTTGGTCATCAAAGACAGGCAGCAAATTAGTCTACTATCTCATAATTTGAAAATACTTTTTCTCTGCTGTTTTGACATTACTGTTTTGGATTAAAAAGTACTGCTGCTGTTTCTCACAGGTTCACATCGCCATCTTTAGTTGCAAGTACTACTGACCATGAAAAAGGAGAACACTGTGACCTTCACTCAATGTAATACAATGATCCTCAGTTTCAGAATTGTCTCCTCTTTAATTCAGGAATTTCAGAACATGTTTTTCAAAACAGCAATCTTAGTGAGTTAGTACACAGGTAGGAGAGATTTTATTACTCACACTGGTCTCATTTTATTTTGGCTTCTCTTCATTAATTGCAAACATACAACAGAAACAGTTCTGCTCCACAGAAATGCACTAACCTCCTACTGAGTACTATGATTTGATGTAATTCTGAAATTATAGCACTGTTACACATTTGTCTGTAATAAAATGTGGTACTCAAAGGCAAAGGAGAAATATTATTGACTAACGCCACATGCAGGATTGAAACATAGAAAGAAAATGCAGGAGGTTGAAAAACACCAGAGATCTTTGTATTATCAAGAAGTGGTAGATTATTGACCCTATTCATCCACTGGCTGTCAAAGAAGTCCCTACACAAACTGTTGGTTCATGATAGGACACAGTGAAGTGATTTTCATCAAGGAATAATCCTCTTTTGACACCACACACACTTTACATAGATCAGAAGAGAAGAGGAAGACACTGATCTATTCTCTGTGGTGACCAGTGATAGAACCCATGGGAAAGGCCTGAAGTTGTGTCAGGAGAGGTCTTGGTTGGATATTAGAAAAAGGTTCTTCATCAGAGGGTGGTTGGGTGCTGGAACATGATTCCCAGAGAAGTAGTCACAGTACCAAGCCTGAAAGAGTTCAAGAAGAATTTGGACAATACTCTCAGGCTAAAATTTTACAGGAATAAAATAAGGTACATTACCCAGAGGAGAAAAAAAATCCCATTAAAACTCATTGTCTCTTTTATTCGATATTTTGCAGCTTTAAAATGAATGAAATGTAACATTCTTGTTAAAGCAAGTAGTTTTCAATATCTCAAACACCTAGAGAAACCTCTAAATAAACCTAGTGAGGAAAAGAAGGGAAGAAAAAGTAATTTACCATTGCTGGACAAATGATACTTTGCAGCTATGTAGGCTTTTAATACATCAGATATTTGTTTCTTCGTGACTTTTTGATAATTGTGTTCAATTACTCTTCATTCATTAATCAAATAGAAGACATTTAAAATATTAGAAGACTCTACTGGAACGTACAACTATCATTCTTTGAAACTCATAATTTGCTGTTTTAAACCCTATGTTTTTATGCAGCACACTCTTTTTCATCTACTTTTCTTATATATTCCAAAGCGGATTTTCCTTAACTTCTGGCACTTTGAATTTCTCAGTGTTTTTTAAGCACGGGTTTCCCAAGGGATGTGCAAAGCTTCTCAAAAGAAAAAAACTAAAAACCAAAAGAAGCAACTCTACATAAATATCTTTGTGCATACAATAAAGCAAAAGTGCAGAAGGCATAAATATTAAGAAGTTGAGCTGGATGCTATTACAGGTTCATTTCATAGAATCATGGAATCATTAAGGTTGTAAAAGACCTCCAGGATCATTGAGTCTAATCTTTGACCAAACACCACCATGTCAACTAAACCATAGCATTACATCCAATCATTTCTTGAACGCTTCTAGGGATGGTGACTCTACCACCTCCCTGGGCAGCCCATTCCAATGTTTAACAACCCTTTCTGTGAAGAAATTCCTCCTGATCTCCAACCTGAACCTTCTCTGGTGCAGATGGAGCCCAAGTCCTCTTGTCCTGTTGCTAGTTGCCTGGGAGAGGAGGCCAACTCCCTCCTTTCAGGTAGTTGTAGAGAGTAATAAGGTCTTTCCTGAGCCTTCCTTTCTCCAGGGTAAACAACTCCAGCTCCCTCAACCACTCCTCATATGACTTACTCTCTAGACTCTTCACCAGCTCTGTTGCCCTTCTCCGGACATGCTCCAGAACCTCCATATCTTTCTTGAAGTGAGGGTCAAAAGTGAGGTACGGCTTCACCAGTGCCAAGAACAGAGGGACAATCACTGCCCTAATCCTGCTGGCCACACTATTTTTGATACAAGTCAGGATGCCATTGGCCTTCTTGACCACCTGGGCACACTGCTGGCTCATGTTCAGCTGCTGTCAACCAGCACCTCCGTGTTGCAGGATTCAAATTGTGTGAACAATTTCTCTTGCATTTCTGTAGGCCTTGCTTGACATGACTTTAGAAGTTGTAAGCTGTGATGTTTATACTTATGGACTGTGTGAAAATATGTAATGTTTATACTTGTTAGCTGTGTGTCTAATTATAAGGTTTGAGAACATAGTATATTTATAGCAAGAAAGCCTTGAGAAAGTACAGATAAAGGTACACCTGCAGATTTCAGAAAGCCCCTAATTATGAAAGCCTCTACATGCCAAGTATGATTCCAGGCCGCGTGGACAGAACATCAGGTCCAATGAACTGGATTCATGAGACGCGTGTACAGACTGAGCTATCCAATCACCTTGTTGTAAGCATGTGCCCAAAACAAACTAAACTGTATAAAAGTTGACTTATTTAAATAATAAATTGGACATTTTGCCTGATCATATTGGTCGTTTGCATGTGTTCCTGAGCTCTCCACCCACACCCCCGGGTCCTTTTCCACCAGGTAGCTTCCCAACCACTCTGCCCCCAGTCTGTAGCACTGCCTGGGGTTGTTGTAACCCAGAGGGAGGACCCAGCACTCGACCTTGTTGAACCTTATACAATTGGCCTCAGCCCATTGATCCAGTCTGTCCAGATCTCTCAATCAACACTGACACCCTACTTGGTGTCATCTGCAAACTGACTGATGATGCACTTGATCCTCTCATCCAGGTCATCAATACAGATATTAAGCAGGACTGGGCTTAATACTGAGCAGAAATGTAGAAATTATAGACATAATTTTTAATTCTACTTTTCTATCTTCTTTTCTGAAAGACTAGAATTGTTTAGGACAATTGATGCACAAGACTATGACAAAATTAAACTATATGATCCATATTGTCTTGAACAGAATTCAGAGACGAGATCACAGGAATAGATGAAACATCTTTTCTGATATGTCATTATTAAAAGACTAAAGCAATGAGGTTAGTCAGTGTGAAACAAGAGAATATCTCATAATATTTAACCACAGTCATGCAGTTTCGGCACAGGTAGAACAGAATGTCTTCTCAACCTCAGAGTGACCACTACAAAATTAGGACTGATACTTCAAAGACAGTAGATCACTTTCCCAGCTGTAATAAGATGAATAATTACCATTCAAGCTAGTAGAGTTAATCTTACTTAATCTTACAGAGAAACTTTTCCCCTCCCCACCTTAGATGATGCTGAAAAAGAAAGAGAATATGAGAAACTACTGTGGAAAAGAGATCTCTGAGATGGTATAATGAGGAATTATTCCACATCCACAACAGAGACACAAAAATGAAGCATGAACATGGTTCTCAAAGTCATCATACACAGAACAGGGGAGAGAGATGCAAAATAAATTCTTGTCTGAGCATGATAACAGAAACAGGTAAAGGAAAACAAACAAACCAAATCCAGCAAATATTGTTTCACAAAAGGAATTAAATGCTACAGATAAAAACAAAAAAACAAAACCCAAACCAAAACAAACAAAACAAAAACCCCATGTATCATAACAATGGTTTTTAAACCATTTTCCTGAGAAGTTTTGTGTGAGATAAGACCAAGGGAAAAATATTTATAACCTGCCAAAATAGTAAATAAATCTAAACTTCAACAGAAAAACCTATCCCTTCTTCAAAATAGTTTGTTTGAAGTAATCCATGCGGCGAAATTAAATGTGTCATATTCTTGCAACTCTATTAGAGTGCTTTTACGAGGTTACAGTCAGGAAAAAATACAAAGGAACTCATAATTAACATGTGGATCCATTTCATTTTATGCTTGTTCAGAAGGTGTAGAAAAAAACGTTTCAGTTATCTTTGTGAAGAAATATATTCTTATCACATATGCAAGATTTAAAGCCAGTTTCTATTTCTCAGGCATTGAAAAAGGTTTATGGTGTATGTAGTTGTTTGTTACTGAGCTTAATCTTCACCCTGACAGGCAGTGCTATGACCTGGAGGTCACACCAGATTTGGTTACAGGAGTTTTATAGTGAGTCATCTTTGATCAGCACAAAGAGTTGGCTTGTGTTTCCCACCAATATTTGTTATTGCATTTCAGCAAACAGAACAAGATAACAGGGTTATCCCAAGAGGATACTGAAAAATGCATGGCATAACCATTGTAAATTTATGTATTTATTTTGTGGTGGTCCCTGTGTGAGCCATTTAACAGGATAAAGAATTCTAACAAAAGGAAATGTAAGTCAGTTACTATGAAGCAAATTTGAACTTTGATTTTCCAAGATTATATTTAGGGTTTGTTTTGATGCACATACATGGTAAAATATGTAATATGTTTAAAAATATCAAAATGGATTAATAACAAGTACAGTAATAAATGTGTCTTGTCATGAACAACTGGGTTTGGATTATACCAGAGACATTTGTACCTTAATAAATTTGTGTAGGTTTTTTACAAAGAAAAAAAATAATTTCCCCAGAATTGTCCTGCACAGAGTTTATTTTAAAGTGTTTATAATTTGTTTTATGACTGGATAAATCATGTCTACAAAGACTTTTGCTGAGATATGTACCATGATGCAAGTGCTCCAAGTCAGCTGGATGTGTGTTTTGACTCAAAAGCATTAAAATTCTGTTAGCACAGTGGTAAATTCACAATTAAACTCCCCACTTCTGAATCAAAATCGGCATTCCAGATAATTTGGAGGACAAACATAAAGAAACCACGCACACATAAATCCTAAAGCAGACTTTACAAGTCCAGTTCTGGAGTCAAATTCAGGGTCTACTTCAGCACAGTTCAAACACAAGGTATCTCCCAATTTTTCAAGATGTTAATTGTTTTTGAGGCTCTGAGAAGTCTGTTTACAGTGATGGTGCAAGCCATCTAACTATTTCCTTATAACATTTAAGAAATTTTGTCTAACGCTTAATCTTGACCAATCATTTGTTTTCAGGGATACCATTCAAGCAAGAATGATCCTTACTGCAGCCTCTACAAATAATCAGTAGTTCTGCAATTGCAGTCCCACAGCTCTGACATTTGGGAAAAAGAATGTTGAAATAAAATGTGGCAAGCACTTTGTCTGTCACAGAAATTATTACTAGAGAAATTATTAATGTTTTAATTCAAAACTAAACCATTACATTCTGGAATAGCAACTTAATATTGATTTGCTGTCTTTTCTCAATTTTCAATAAACCAAACCAGACCAAAATTGTTAAGGTCAACTTTTGATGTAGACAAAGTAAGCCAAGAAACAGTTTGAGTAAACTTGTTTGACATTAATAATATGTTGCAGAAGGTAGTATTGTTCACTTCTTGTAGAGGGAGACTACTTATATGGGGAAGGGGAGGGAAATTAGTTTCTTCCTCTGACTTGATCGTTACGTCACATCGTTATGTGACTGCTGTAGAAAGTAGGCTAGTAACAATTTTGAAATGAGGTTTTTTCAAAAAAACTTTAAAATTCCTTACCGCTAGGTCAGGAAATTATAGCTGAATGGCTCCAGCCTGCTGGTTAGAGCACTGCCCCAGGAGGAAGGGCACTAAAAGCTTTTGTGCAGCTCCAATATGTCATTAAATAAATATCTTTATCACAACTGAACAATTAATGCAAGAAAATCGAACACATTAGTCCATAATACCCTATTTTCCAGGGGACAGTACAATCAAAAATGAAAAATTTCAGTTTGATGACAAGTAAAACAGTCAAACTGTAGTACATACACATCACTATAATCATTTGTCTAACACAAAGATACACATCACAGAGGCTTTAGCAATTCTTATGACCCACAATGTTATCATTATGTAAACTAATATTTTTAGCTAAAGAGTATTAATAGGAGAGGTTTGAAGTCTTCTTTGCTCTTTTAAATTCTGTGAAAAGATTCTAATATTAAGCACCTTTAACTCTCTTCTTCATAACATTTTTTACTCCTTATATACTCCTTTTGGACTCCTTATATATCTTTTACTCCTTATATATTTATACATCTTATATATTTAAAACAAGGATCCATTACGCGACACTCACAAAATACCATTCCCTTTAGTTTCCACTGTTGAATAGAACTTTGGTGTAGAAGTTGGTGTTGTATATATAACATGAGAAATTTTGCCATCCTTTTTCTGTTATAAAACAAGGGCTAACAGAGACCTTGGTAAGGAATTGCTAAAAAATAATCATGTGAACTACAACATCCATCTTTCTCTATATTGTGAAGATACAAAGTTGTTGCTTTTCCTCAGCTAAGCAGTTACAGGTAATGATGTGCGGCTCTTTGACTGTGTGGAATTCTAAAAAGCTATACATCTATTCAAGCCATTATGGTTAAGCTTTTATGAGTTGGGTTTTTTTTCCTGTTAAAATATTGTGAAATGGAATCTTCTTTTCCCTTTTTTTTTGAAGGCCACAAGATAAAACCCTTCAATAATTAATTTCTAAACTGTATCTCTAAACAATGTTTTATTTAAAATTATTTGAAAAATATTGCTCAAAGTCTAGATGATTAGATGTTACAGATAGGGCTACTGAACACTGTCAGCCAAAGCCACTTTCATAAATAGACTTATGCTTTAGACTGAATTTTAGTTTAGTTTATTTCAAAGTTAAAGCCTTAGCAAAACTCATTTAATCAACCACCATTTTAGAATAATGAGTGGGAAATAATCTTTCCAATGTTAAAAACTACTTTTTCCCAGATATATGCTATAAGTGTTTTTGCTCTTTGTGTTATGCAGATTGACTCTAGAACCAGAAAAGGAATTGACCTTTAATTCTCATGAAAAGGATATTTTGGGCTTTTTCTTTCTAAGTCCATGAAAAGGCATTTATATTATTCCACATGCTAAATCTATGCATATGACCATTTTTACTGCTTTTAATATTAAGAACTATAATTACCTTTGAGTACTTTTTGTATTACTGGTTATAGAGACTTGATGACATCCCACCAGCATTAAGGCTAATTTTGCTATTCCCCTAGTTCAGGGGAACACATTACCCACAGCAGCATTGTTTGCAAGGGCCAGTAGAACACAGCTGGGGCTCAGGAGGCATCCATGAATTCTATCAATAAAAGAGCTTTCAGTAAGCACGAATGTGCCAATAGACCCTATATTGTACAGACAAAAGAAATACAAAAGTTTTATCTGATTGTTGAGGGAGACTAAGAATTTAACAAACAGTTTAAATTGCATAATAATACACAACTACCTCAACAAACCTTTTGTTCTGTCTATACAAGAAATGAAAAATGAAAGAAAAAATGTACATTGTAACTCTATCCTCCCGTAAAACACAGATTACCTATACTATTAGCCAGGACTACTGATGGACGTGGAGAAAACTCAGAGCTCTCTCTGCAGCTCGCACTGCAGCTGTTCACCCAGCTACCTGCTGTATTTCTCAACACTTACCATGTTAATTTCTTTACCAAGAGAGAATTTCTCCTTCTCTGTACTCTCTTATTTCTAGTTAAATATATTGTTCAGAAAGCTTATCAGCGCTTCTCCCATATAGAGTCAGCAGGAGGCAGCAAAGACTCAAAAAGAGAATAGAATTGCAGGGCTGGAGGCAACTTTTGCCAACAAAATGGGTGTCAAGGAGCCTACCAAAGAGTTTGCGCTAATGAAACGAAGCTATGAGCAGCAAAGAAGGCAAATTAGTCTACCATGTTCTCTTACACCAACACTTACTGAAACAACCTAAATGACTGTTTATTAGTGAGAATGACGGCTTTTTAGATCTTGTAGAAATGTTTGTATAGATATGTGTGAAAGTTATATACATATGAAAGCTTTTACATTTATATGTAAATGGGGAAATAATGCAAACTCTAGACTTCTGACTGCATTAAACTATGCTGTGTTGATACAATTAGTTCACAATTTTTTACTTTTGTTAAATTCTAATTCAAACTATCCATAAAGATAAGCAATCTTTGCTTTAGTCCTTATGTTCTGTATATGTGCTTTATCATTCCCCACAAAAAGTGAATCTTGAGTTCCTAAGTTCCTATGCCTTTAGTTTATAAGTGTCTGTGACACCCTGAATATTTCACTTATCCTGACTATTTCAGCAGTTCATCAGTGAGGTAGTACAATACTTCTCTAAAGAATGAAGTAGTAATTTAATCTAATAACTCCAGGTCACAAAGTCTCTGCCTTGGACCTTAAACACCAAAGCAGTTTCAATAACCACCACATTATAATAATACACAGGCAAGAAGTAATTTTAGGGAAGGGACTTCGGGGGATGGCAAAACAGGAACAAAGAATAAAGAACAAGTATTATAGGCAGGGCTGATGTTTTCAATTGTTTTCATGTTGCTCAGCAATGTCTTGTTTAAAAATTCTTCTGTCACTTGTACATATCATTGTCAAACAGAGGCTGTTGGGGCTTCAATTTTCTTTTTCAGCCATCTGTCTTGGATTTATTTATTCTCGTTTAAATACTATTACATTGAAATTATTGTTTTTTCATCTCATTCACTTTTGAGAGAGCCACAACAAAAATCCAGTTCTCTGAATTTAAAAAAAAATATCTTTTTCATGAGAATGTATTAATATCACCTTCAAAACTTATTTGTTGCAAAAGTGACCTTTGTGTCAAGGATGTGCATTTTGCCCTTCCATCATCTACTAAAAATGGCCAAATGAGAGGTCTTTGAGAAACAATACATTTAGTGAGTTTCTGAACTCTCATTTTAGTGAGTACATCCCAAATACATGTCACATTTAGTAAAACCTAAGACTTCGAAGTGTACTTCCCTGTAGTACTCTCCACTTCCAGTGACCAATGAATATCCAGTTTTAGGTGTTGAACTGAGAACTAGTCTTTCCTGCACAACCATCTACTCTTCTCTACCAGGCCTTCCTGAGAGGAGAACCCAGAGGCATCAAGAGCTAGGTTTAAAGGCAACAGTCAGAAAGTTTGAAAGTAACAGTAGAGTTTGACAAGAGACAAAAAAAATTAGAGGAAAAAAAGATACTGAGATAGCTAGGGAGAAGAATGGCAAACAAGCATTCAGAGAGGTTGACCATCATAAATGATTGCTGGGGAGAGAAATAAGAGAAGAAAAGAGACTAGCAGATGGAAGGAATAAAGGAATAAGGAGATTGACGGAAACAAGCTCTCTAGGCAGAGTCTAGAACCGAGAAATTATTGTAAACACATAAAGGTGAGTAAATATGACATGACAGCAAGGCTCTAGAATGGAAGGAGCAAAGAAACTTGGAAGAGACTCATTTGGTAAGGGTCTGGTTAAGGTTAGTGAAAAGTTTCTACACTGTGGTGGGTTGACCCCTGCCATCAGCTAAGCACCCAGCAGACCCTCACCCACTTCATCACCTCCCCAGTAGGATAAGGGAGGGTATTGGTGGAGAAAAAAATTAGTAAAAAACTTCTGCGTTGAGAAAAAAGCTGTTTACAGGTTAAAGGGAATAAAAAGAGGAAAAAAGAAAAACTCGTGTGATGAAAGGCATTACTCAGTTACCTCATAAGTACCTCCCATCACTCCCTACCTCTCCCCCAGCAAAACAATGCTCAGCCAGCCTCCTAGAAATGGCTATTTGGAAAGACTACATTTAGTTTTTATTGCCAAACCTGATGCTACTTGGCATTGGTTCAGTCAACCTGGGTCAGCTGTATCGCCTCCCAAACTCCTGCCCACCCCCAGCGTACTCACTGTGGGAGAAGGAATAAGGAAAAGAAAATGCCTGAACACTGCAAAAGGACTGTTCAACAACAGTCACAACTCTGGTGTGTTATCAACACTGTTTTGGTCCCAGGTATGAAACACAGCATCATATGGGCTCCTCTGAACAAAACTGAAATGCAATGCATACAATAAAACAAGAAACAATGTCAAAATAAGAACAGAAGCACTGAAAAACAGACAAAAATATTTTATAGTAAACCTGACTGAAATTCAGGGCATGTTCTGTTTTTTATAAAAACAGTTATGTGGAGTACAAGCTCTGCCTCTCCAAAAAGTCTCATCTTCTATCATAAGAAAGCCCATCTTACACATTAGCATGTCTGCTTAGGATCAGACCAAAGTGACTATCACTAATCGTATTTTAAGTGCTTTTGAACTTTCATACTCTAAAATATGGATTCAATTTTTAATATATTCCATAGATACAACAGAGTAATACTCAAGCAGTTTGTGGTTCTTCATGCTATATTTTTAGTCTCAACATAAGTGCTTTTCATTTTAGCCTCTGTTGATGCACTTGCAGACTACTGAAAACCAGGTCTGATAGAATTGAGAAAGGAATGTGACTTCTCAGCACGAATTGGGTTTCCCACGTGACTTCAAAAACGTGAAGGAAAAGCTGATATGGCAATAAAAAGTGGCTTCTTGAATAAAATATATGCCACATGAAATGTCGGTTTAGAGAAACCATACTGTTTTGCTCTTGTTAATTTGATAATTCACTGACTTTATAGCTCCTCTAGCAGAGATATTGAGCAACAGAGCTGAGTTCAAAAGCATTAAGCTAGGGAAGATATGCATACTTTTTTGACATATCTCTCTTGCTTATGCAGGAGAACTTCTTTCATCTTAGAAGCCTGAAGCAGAAAATATTGTGATAGTGGGGTGACAGAAATCAAACAAATGCTTGTATTAGGAGAACAACGTGGACTTTGAGATATAATTATTTCTTGATAGATTAAAACTTTTCAGAATGAAACATTTTTGATTGTCATCATGTGTATTAAAACTTACATTACTTTGATATATACCAAATTGCTATTGTCACTCTTACCTGAGCTCAGATGTCTTGTATTATAGAAGCATACATATGAGCCAGAGCACCACACTTAGAGTCCCTTCTTTTTCAAGTATGCTGACACAAAATAGCAAACTTTGCCAGGTATTTTGGGATTTTTCTGGGTTTTTCTTTCGATTTATATTTTAAAAAAATAGGTAGTTTGATAACTTTTTTTTCT
The DNA here is from genome assembly GCF_003984885.1 of Neopelma chrysocephalum. Lineage (NCBI taxonomy): Eukaryota > Metazoa > Chordata > Aves > Passeriformes > Pipridae > Neopelma > Neopelma chrysocephalum. The sequence goes on from NW_020897742.1 coordinate 13,612,237, forward strand.
TTAAAGACAGCTTCTATCAGTTTCAGTGGTGGGACATATCAGGTTGAATAATCCCCTCTCTCTAGCAACTAGTCCTTCCTTTCCTTCCAAAAGTAAGCCAATGTATTTATTTTCATTTTAGTTCCTACTTGTTTTTTTTTGTTCCAATTCAAAAAATATTTCAAGTTTTTAAATGAACATTATTGAGGAATTTGATACGTAGTTCAAGTGTTGTATAAATTTTTTACTTCCCTTTTCCCAAGTGAAGAAGGACTAGTGAACACAAACTGCTCTGAAGTTGATAAATTAGCTGTCACCTAACAAAACTTCCCTGTTCCAAACATATTTGACACTGACACTTTGCTGTTCTTCTCAGAAGAACGGCAGGAATAGATACATTCCAGAGTGACAGAAGAACAACTGACAGTGAGACGCTGTGCTAATACAGTTGAAATTATTTTCCGAAGTGTTTTGTAATGCACAGAACAAATTCTGAAAAATGAAAATAGTCAAATACCTTCTATCAGAATCAAGATATTTTCCCACAATGAGGACTTAGAAAACCAGGATCTCAATACATACACAAGGGCAATATTAGCCTCTGTAGAAAGTGGAAATCTCCTCGCAGGAGGTGGGAAGTCTCTGACTCTTTCAAAAGACATGACAGTGAGGGTATCTATATTCTGCAGCATACCTTCACTGCATGACCAGTGTCATACTTTTTCCTTTAATTAAAATTATTTTCATATTTTTTATGTTCTTGTAATTTGAATTCACCCACCCACAAATTCTGAATGCTTTCATAATTTACATATATTATTTTAATCTACCGAGACTTCATTTTACCAACCTATTTACTGCCCACATCTATATTTTCAACCGAGCTTGCATAGGAGTTAAGCCAAGGAAGCTATATAAAAGTATTAAAGTTTATATTTAAATTTTGTATGAATAGTTAATTTATACAGAATTATAATTGCTAAAAGCAGGTTGCTTATTTTTGAGTCTTTGACTTTGAAAATAACAGAATTGCATGCCAATTTAGCCTACAGTATGAACATTCACTTTGAATAATCAGTAATGTTCTGTAATTGTATATAAAAATTATTTAATGGCAGTTTCAGCTTCCTAGCTGGATAACAATTCATTTAAACCATCCATAATTCAATCAGATTACATCTTGTTTTACATATTTTAATAGATGCTTCCTTCTGGTTATTTTACAAATTATATATGCAAATGCTGTATTAAATAATTGATGAAGCACCTTGTTTTGCTTTTAGCTACAAGTGATGCTTTTCTTCACAAATATATTTAGGCAGTAGTTCTTTTCACAGCAAGATTTTTGCATAGTATTTTAAGAGATATTTAAACTCCTGCCGTGATGAAGGCTTATTTAGAAACACCAAGTATAATTCAGTAACCTGATTTATGAAGGAATTTATAAAATATAGTGAAAAAGCATTGCAGAAGAATTTCATAGCATAAGATCCAAAACTCTTTAGCTCTTGGGACACTCTGTATTATTATATTCTATGATAGGATAATGTATATCAGCCTAATTAGCCTTCCTGTTTTATTAATGCTTTATAAAACTGTTAGAGGTTAATGATGCAGTTATTTTTTCTACTGCCCAATTTCATCCTATAATACTCAGTAAAAGGGGAAATAGAGCCATTATTCTCTTACTAGACATATGGTAAATGCTATAATGGAATATTATGTATTATGCATTATTTACAATTGTATATATCTATATCTATATAGACATATACATGTATACTTAGGTACATAGACATATATAACAAGAATACTTCTAATATTAAATATTCCAGCATCCATCCCTTAACTTATTGTATAAAAGTGTCAGTTTTAAATATTACTTCCCTTTCTTTATTTTTAACTGAACATTTAACATTGCTCAGTATTTCTGTAAAAAGACTTTCTGAAATAAAAGTGGATATTTGCAGACATACTAGGTCCACAAAATCTCAGGCTTGTTTTTCCTTACCTTGTAATTATTACATTAGTAAGTTTTAAACAATCTTTCTCTCATTTGCAGATATGCACAATATAAATGCAAACTTGAAAAATGCTTTCCTTTTCAAGCTGTGAAATTTGAATGAATGAAAAATGAAAAATAGCTATCATGATTGAAAAGGCCGGAGAGTTCATGATGCTGTGTAGGCACTTACGAAGTTTCTGATTGGGCACTACCAAATGAAAATCATTTCAGTGCCTGTAAATTAATATAACAGGATACAACACACAATCACAGAGTAACTTCCTCTGAGAACACTGAGATCTTCAGGCATGGGAATGGGCTGCCCAGGGAAGTTGTGGATTTTCTGTTCCTGGAGGTTTTTAAGATGAGACTGGATGTGGCACTTAGTGCCATGGTCTAGCAACCACGGGGGTGTTGGATCAAGGGTTGGACTTGATGATCTCAGAGGGCCTTTCCAACCCAGCTGATTCTATGATTCTGTGATTCTATGATTCAGAGAGGACTATAGAAACTAATGGGACAGAGGTGCCTCCATGCAGATCTTAGCACACAACATTCTTCCTCTTAAGAATCTCAATCTTAAAGGTAGGTATTTCAACATTCTCAGTTTTCCTTATGAGATAAGGGATATATCCACAGAAGATGCTGAACTGATGCTCACTGAAGGTCAGAAAAGAGTTGCAGATGAATCCTCTCACTTTTCACTCTTGTGTTGCAATGCTTCATGAAGAGCCCAGGAAACAGCAGTCTTTGAAAGGCAGTGGTATTTGTAAAAGTATTTGTAAAAGGAAAGCCTAAATTCTGCAATTAAGAATTTCTCTTTTTAAAGGGCACAAAGTAGATAACACTATAAAATGCAATGCTAGTGTGTTTCCCTTAAAAAAATTAGTAAAGGATGTTTCTTATGTCTCTTGATATGCTGTTGTTCTTTTCTCGTCCCTTTGCTTTTTTTTTTTTTTTGAGCCTATGGCAAACTGATCACCTGAGTGTCAGAACAGGGCAAACAACACCCCAAAGTCTTGTTCAAAACACTTGTAGACAGTACTGTGTGGCCCAGAATAAAAGTCCGAAAGATGTCAACATTTCCCCATTTGCTTTACTTGTTTTAGCTAACAGCGAGACCAGTTAAAGAGAGAGATTTATGTTACATTTATTTCTGCAGTGCTTTTAAATTTGTGCTTCTTGAAGAGGCACAGGCCTATGGAATTTCTGCAGAACAAGTCCACTTTCCAACAGATTTTTTTTTTTTTAATTTCTAAGGTCACTCTTAGAATGAACACAGTTAGTGTTCGCACTTTGGTACCATCCCTTTTTTCTTTAACATAGTTTTACATAATATTTTAAATAATTACAGTGAAAAACAAACTTCATATTGAGAGCATTTAAGCACACAGTATCTAAACCTAGAATTGTTTGATACACAACTGCCTATAATGGCTTGGATGGTTTGTTTTGCATCATGTTTATTGGTGACCAATCCCATAATGAATGCAAGGTTTCTTAAATTAATGAAGGCTAACGCATAAGATGCTATATTTGATTAGTGTAAATTAATGTAGATTAGAGCAAAGGTTTGTAGAGTGCGATAGATTTGATGAACAGTTGGATTTTTGTTTTTGTTTTTGTTTTTGTTTTTTAAATTTGAGACTGAACACTCTCAGAATAATAAATATTTAACATTATCTTTTGATCATGATTTGATCCTGACACAGCATGTGATAGCCTGTGAAAATTCAAATTCAATTAAAAATCGGGTCTTACAGGTGAAGATTCAATAAAATACAAGCACACACAAAAAAAGAAGGAATTTTTGGTAAAATTATTTCCCACTACATGAGCATTGAAAAAATAATAGTATGGAATTATTGCATAGGTTTTCATTAATCTTATAATGAAGAAGATGCTAAAAAATAGTTAAATAATAAATTTTGGGAAACAGTGAACAAGATAATTGAAATATTAAACATAATAATCAGAAATTTATACTTATATGTCAAGCTACCAATTTCATAACAAAAACATAGTAATCAGCAATAGTTTTTCCTTTTGTATCTGTATCTTGAGATGACCTTCAGCAGTTTTCATATCAGTTTGTTAAGTTCATTGCACATTGGTTTGCAACTGATTTCTAAGTATTGGTCTTCTCAAAACATAAAAGTTTTTAAAGACACTGTTTTTTACTAAGGTATAAGTACAAATCAGTCAGAAAATTATGCTATTAAATGCAACTATTTAGTCCAATATTTTCCTTCTTAGGGAAACAGTCTTTCATTAACCAAAGAACAAAACTTTACTAGTCATCATTTTGCTTCTGTCAAAGTAAATTTACCAATAGCCAAATGTCAAGAAGATGAAATTGCCAGTTTATTTGAAATATGAGCAATCTATTCGTAAGCAATAAACTTCCGTCCTTAAAATTTTTAACTTTATTTTACAATGTCCTAAGCCATTTGTGCCAGTTACCCAACAACAAAATAAATAATGACTGCTGTCATTCATTCTTTCTTACACTGAATTAGCAATGTAATCCTGTTTTGGTATTAATCACTATAGTTTCAACAGCATGTGCCATTAATTCAACCTAATGTGCTGCAACCAATTAATACTTTTTCTCTAAACTCATTTGTTCTTTGGCACTACATTGAAGAAGTAATTGTTGTAAAGTAGCTCTTTTTATCATCTTCAGTGAGAAGAACTGTTCAGATAAAGTCTGTAACTCAACTTTCAGCAGACGCATTAATCTTACACTAGAATCATGATCTTCAAACCATTTAAGGTGTTTTTTCTGGTATTCTAAAATATATTTTCAAATAATACAACAGAAGCCTGAAATTGCTTTCAGGAAGTAAAAGAGGCTTTTACTTAGTGAATACCTACAGATATCTCACTTTGTAAAACCTAGTAGTTCACACACCACTTTGAAAAGTGAGGTTAAGTTACTCAGTATTCAGTAATTACCATGAAATGTTAACATGGTTCAATATGAATGCCACATTTCTAACAGAATCACTCAGACTTCGTCTGTTAATCGTTGTTGCTATTTCTGAATGTGGATGTTCCCTTCAGTTTGCTGCATCATGTGGGGAGCCACTTTCCACACTGCATTTTGACAAGAGCAAACTCAGGAAATCAGCTCTCCCAGGCACTTCATCCTCAATTCTGCTTTCCCCTCCCAGAGTTACTGCACTGGCAGATTTGCACACAACACCACATAAACCGTATAAGCATTTCCATTTTTCACCTGATATGGTGTCTCTTGCCTCACTGAACTTCCTTGGCATTTACTGTGAGCTTGATGCATTCCTGTGCTCTGTTCTCCTCCTGGTGAGGAGGTCTGGAAGTGTGAGGCTGCCCTGTGAATGTAGCACAAGGGCTGAGGTCATTAAAGGCCTCTGGGGCAGTCTGCTCTCTTAACCCTCCTCTGGGCCACACAGGGCTGAAAGAGTCACAGAGGTGCCAAATAGCAAGTCTGAAGTTATGACCCTGTCTTCCCAACATTCTGTGAACTGGTGTCCTGAAGACATGTACTCACTTGCTATCCTTTGCATGTGGTAGGAAGTGCCTGGCAATTACTGGTAGTATCACAGGCTACACTTGAAAATATAAACTGCAAGTTTCTTCTGCTTGACTAGAAAATGGGCCTTTTATAAGGACTATGGCTGCCCAGTGATGGTCTGTCCTTGCAGTTCACTTCATTAGGGCTCTACTTCTCTTGGATATACAGGATGCTTCTTGTACAATCTCTGCTGTAGAGGTAATGCTCACGTGTTTCAAGATGATAATCACCCTCTGAGAGAGTTGCTGGGCACAAATATTGCCATGAAAACATTCATTCAAGAGCCAGCAATCAAAATTTTATTTTTATTTACTCAGTCACAATGCAAACTGTAGTCATAGCACTTGTAGAAAAGGTCAAAACCATTACGAACAGAGTCTGCAGGCTTATATCATGTTAGAATAAGAGTGAGTGATGATAACAAGATGGGTCAAGTAACTTCCTTTGGGAATATACCATATATATCAAAAGGATAACAAAAGTGGGTAGACTAAACCTGCAACTAATCAGATGGGCACCAATAGATGTAATTGGATTGGCCTTCCCTAAATAGTTTCAAAAATACAATTCTCTCTTGCTCCTCTGAGAGATTAGCTTCATACAACCAAGGGAAATATGCTGACTGGATTTGGCCAGTGTTTGGGGCAGCTCAAGCACTTAAAGCCATGAGAACTGCCTGTCCACGTGCTTCCTCCCAGTTTACTCTTTCTGACCTTTGCCAAGTGTAAGGTATTGATAAACCAGGACCATATTTTAGTTCAAGTCTCTTTCGCATCCTTTTCCCATTTTCTTGAATAAATTAATCATGATTCAGCCGCATCTGGCTCATTGCTAAAAGGTAATGGCTGTGAAGAGTATAATAACTTATGTTTCCATCAGATGTACCAAAAAAAGGAGGAAAAAAAAAAAGGAAAAAAACCAAACCAACCAACCAAACAAAAAAAGCCAAGTAAAAAACTATCCAGCAAAAACCTATTGTTTCCCTGGGGAGTGACATGATAATGATTTTTTTTCCAATAGTAAATCTACCAAGGTACCCATATCCCAAAGCAATGCTTTTGTACCTGACTCTTTCTAAAGGATGGCAGAGCAGCTGAAACAAAGCTTCCAGGAATCCAGGCAGGTCCAGGAGGAGGAGGAGAGTGAGTTATGACTGTACACAACAGAAATACTGAAATAGTGTTCTTTATTCCACAAGGAATTATCAATAATGTTATTATCATTGGCAACGTTTTCTACCTAAATCCTAACAGAGTCGAGTTGTGCCCCTGCAAAATGCTTTCTGCAGCTGCTCTCAGGTGCTGCTCGGGAGGAAATGCCATGGGAAAGCTGCAGGTCAACGGATGCGCAGGGCGTGCTCTCACAGCATTTGCCATGACGGTATTTGAATTCCACCTCAGAAAGAACCGTATCTTGCCGATATCATCCAAGGAGTCCTTCCGCCGTGCCTTTTGCAACCAGACTTGTCTATCTCGCATTGGCCTCTTTAGCCACCAGCATGCTTGTAGCAAATGTGAGTAGAGTTCTTCCCAAATCTTCATTCACAAAGCCTAGCCAGGAATTTGAATTCCACCTACACCCCATAAACCAAAATCCAAAAGCAACCTTTCTGCTTTATATAGAGAGAATTTTAAAAAGATCTAACATACAAAAATGGTGAGGGGTGTTACTATTTAATTTAGTATTTAATTATCTTTTTTTTTTTTTAGATTTGCTAATTGGCATCAAATGATAATATCCACTCTTATCAGTTCTCTAAGTCAAATTCCCAATTACCTTTTCTGTCTACATATTTACTAGAAAGAAAAATGCTTAAATATTAAAGGTTTACATCAGAAAGAGTAGTAAAATACATTTGAATCCAACTGTTTGTATTTTAATCTACCATTTTTATAAGTTTCATATATGTGAAAGTAATGGTAATAATAACAATGCACTTTTTAGATTTATGTCAAGTCAAAACACAAAAAAGGCAATTTACATTTGAAATAAACAGCAATTTTAAGACTGCCTTATTATAATTTTTCCATAGTCTGTCTTCCACTTTCTGTAATTATATGTGGTGTTTGACAGCATGTGCTCTGGGTGTAAGCAGAGATCACACAGCTCCCAGAGGTAACTTATAAATAATGAAATAATCACCCATTCAGATACAAACACCAAAGAGATGGATCAACTTTTTTGCTACACCTTGCATAAAAAGTTCCTTTTGAGTGCCACACCATCAACATGCAAAATTTAAAGCAGAAAACTGTCATTCCTCTTTTGTTCCAGTGAGCATACCAAAACACTGACTTTGTATTAAACAATGCACTGCAGAAACACAGAGACAAAATCATATCCCCTAGACATCAACTTTCAAGACACTCATTCTCTCTTTACTTGCAGAATAGCACACAATAAGGCAAACACAGCCTAGGTTTCAGTCCACTGAATTCAGTGTTATTTCATGTGGAATTAATTTATCCAAATACATCTTAGTCATTAGATTTACACTTTTAATGAGTTCTGGGTGAACACAGGCTTACCCTCTGGCTTTCTTTTCGTTTTTTTTTTTTCTTTTTTTTTGGGGGGGGTCTAAGGGACTCTCAGTTTTCAAAATTTAAAATTATCCTCTTTTTCTTGTTTCAAGACTGGCCTCATTAATAGAGAAAGAACTCTTAGGATACTACTCAGATTGCCAGTTCAAGGAAAGTGATGCTCAGGAAAACTAACAACCTCACAGTCCCATAGATAGCATGTTGACTTTAGCCTAACACTATACATGGGAGAAAAGGTGTAGAGGGACAGAAGAGATGTCATTCTAGAGTGCACTAGGCATGCAAAGATGGGAAAGTGATGTGATCTTCATCTTCTTCACAAGCTGGGAATTACAGCAATTCTTAACCCTTTCTGTGCAAGACTGGAAAAAGGCAGTCATCAGGACATAGTTAGGCAAGGAGAGGAAAAATTAGAGCTGTGATATTAAGTGAGGGGAAAAAAAAGATCAGAAAGTATAAACAGATACAAAAAATGCTAAGATACCTTCACTGTCCCCAGTACTGAATTGCTGAAGTCTACATGGCACTGTTCTGCCTGGATTTCCTAACTTGCCTTGCATCTCTGAATTCTAAAAATCCCCATATATAAAAATATATATATGCTATATATAATGCAGGGGTTTTTCTACATACACCACCATATTCTGCCTTTTGCACCCTGAGTGTTACCAGTGGAGTTCTAATAAAGTGATGATTGAAAACGTAATTAACATTTTAGGACCATAGCTTCTCAACATCTCTCTCTTTGATTTGTACGTATAAAAGGACTCCACAAGATATATGCAGTCACTAAAAATAACAGTATAAACAACTTACAGACAGAATTTTTGTGGTTGCTGTCTTTGCTGGGCAACATCTTGACTCCTCTTGATTTCAGTTCAATTGCTTTTTTCACTGAGAGACAAAGCAAACAAAGAAAAGGTAATTCATTATTAAACATTGTAAAATGGATATATAGCAGCCAAATCATACATTATAATAATATAAAGCTACATGACTCCTACAGAAGATTGAAATAACTGCAGCTTCCGTGGTAATCTAAATAAATTTTTACAAAAATACAACCATTTATCATGTTTCAGAAGATGTCCTTTTTAAACAGACATTATTAGGATCGGCAATATTTTCAATTCAAGTTTGCTTAGGAAAGAAAAGAAAACCCTGTCCTAATTACATGTATGGATTTCCTACACTTGCCACTGCATATGACAAAATCTTTAACATTTTTAAAACTTATTTCATACATAAAATGTACAAAACATTATCTATGCATGTTTGAGGACCACAAGATTTAAATGTGATATTCACATCTGCTTTTATTTGATCCACTCTTCTGCAGTAGGTATGTTTTTAGTTCAGTCTCCTAAGGAGATTAACACAGTGTGTTACATTACTTGGCTCACCTAATCTCTTTTGAATCTACAGGGCAATATGAACTGAATTAGAAAGAAGAAAGTGTTCTCAAAGGGGCAAAGTTCTGTGAGACAGAACAGAAGCATGAGAGGTTTAATATCTTTTTTCTCTGTTTATTCAGCTGAATGGCTGATAAACTCCCAGCTTATCCCTACTAAGTAGTTAGGGCACCATAGGAGGGATCAGGAGCCAAGTAGGAAGAGACATGAGAAGACACTAGTGCAGTTGTACATTAAGGAACACAGGGGGTAGAATTTTAATTGTAATGGTAAGAGAAAACGGTAAAAATACAGGACACCATCACAGGATATTAATTATTTCTGTGGCTTGGGAACAAATTGATCAGTGCAAAGTAAAATCAGATGTAGAAAACAATTGTGAAACGAACGTGGACAATTCAAAACTATTGTGCAAAAAAACAATAGTCATAGCAAAATAGTGCCTGACTTTGTGTATCAGAATGCCAAGGATGATGCAAGCCAATAACAAAAAATACAAAAAGCAGTAATTCTTCCTTGGTTCATATTGAATTTTTTTTGGTAGATCTTGCAGTGGTTAATAATCTTAAAATGCAGTCATTTAGCCAAGATACAAACAGAAACAATAAATCAACTTAAACATTTCCTAAATGGTAGTATTTAGTACCTCATATTATATAAATATATAAATTAATACTACAGAATGTCAGTTATACTTTTTGTCAATACACGGTATAAATTTTATGATTACCACACTACACACTGATCTCTATGCATATATATTTCTAAGAAGTGAAGTGGTAGAAACAGCAAGTTAATGTGTCTTTAAATATTGCATAAAAAACATGATTCCATTATAATTACTTCTGTATTAGAATTCTAATGCTTATGCATCCTCAGAATGAGGTTGTTTTTTCTTAACTGCTGAAATTGGGCAAGTTCTGCAGAAAGTACTTTCTGTGCTATGTGTGCTGCAAGTGCAGTCATTTACGCCTAAACCTAGAAAACAGGTGTTCAGATGATGAAAGATGAGTGAAACACAATTGTAGCTGCATGGTATGAAATGGTTTTGGCACTGTGGTGTTTTATTTTCTTCTAAGGCAGGAATTTTACATTATATAGACACATCAATGCAGACAATAAGGCTAATATTCCCAAGGCCTTCTGGAAGGGTGAACCTCATGGATGTGGTTTTCTTAGGATTACTTTCTAGACTTAAGTGCTTAAATTTCCACCAAGTGCCACCTTATGTTCTGGTTTTTTTAGACTGCATAACGAGTCCATTAAAATTATTCCATTTAATGTAAAATGGACAGCACAACTCTTGTAGTGAATATTTGGGATATTGTCTGAAGTTGTGGTCCCTCCACTAGCATTAATTTCTCAACTTGTAAGTATATGTGTCATGTAAAACACATGAGCAGTTCTTGGAGGATTCAAAACCCATACATTCATGAATGAGTGGTAAACCCATTGAGTTATTATGCAGTGGACAGAGAAAAAACTATACTCTCCTTTTCTTTGTCCTGTGATCCTATTTTATGGTAAAAATTACAATCATCACTCAAATTCCTTGTGACAGTTCACTCGTAAAGGTATTTGTTAGATGTATTTCAAACATACCCTTGTGAATGAGGAAAAACTATACCTACCAGTTGTATTTGAAACACAGAGAACACAAATTGAAACTAGAGGTTCTGACCTGACATATGAAAACATTTTGACTCTCATGCATTGAAGCAAGTCCTGCACTTTCTATCCTTGGATTTTTTTCATATGTCAAGAAAAAGGCATTCTATATCTCACTGAATGAACATTAGATAGGAGATTCACAATACTTAAGATCAGTCATCTAAAATGTATGTTTTATGAAGAGAAATACCTAAATCAAGGGTGCAATTCATCCTCTTCTAAGATAGACACAATGAATCCTCCTACACAGATGCCTTTTTCTCTCCATAAAATATAACAGAAACACATACCACTTGCTCAAGCTACATTTTAGATGGTAAGGTTAGGTGGAATGATCTTTTATGCCTAGAGAACTTTAACAGCGAAATGCAGGTATCTGTGAGATATATGGATCCATGAGGTGAGTTTGATATATAAATACCAAAATTTTGCCTCTATTATACATATGTGTAAGTTTTCATATGTAACCTTACAGTATTTTTTTGTAGTTTTAAAAGGTATTAACCAAGTACAGTATTTAAAATAAAAACTGTTCAACCTCTGAGAAAGAAACAGAGACAACTGCACAACATGGTTACAGTGAAACAGATAGACTCCTTCTGTAAATACAAGAAATATTCTGAATTACATTTTTATAATAATTTAAATACCATTTGAATACCTTTTCTGAGACATTTATTGTTTACTTCCTCATTTCTCTTGCTTTAAAAAAGGTTCCCCTGATTTCAAAGATGATTTGCCATTTAGGAGCAGAAAAGGAGGAATGGGTTTACATTAATAATGTCAGAAATGAACAGCACTTTCCACCTTTTAAGTGATTACTTTTGAAAATTTACATAACTTTCTGATGTCTTCATTTAAACATTCAGTTAAGCTTACTGAATTAACCTTTTCTGGTAATCATAACTTCAAGGGTCTTATGGTGATGAGTTACTCATTCAGGGTGGAGGGCAGAGCTGAGTACTGGAAGTCCAAGACAATCTTATCAGCCTACTGGAAAGCACTGGTGGTATCCTTAGACTTGTGCTATAGCTAAAATAAACTCAGCCATGGAAAGATTTAGAGAAGCATTGCTCATGTTCAAAATGAACTCTCCTGTCTTATGAATTTAAAAATCTATTAATCAGCATATTTTCATTAAGGATGAATGAGATCATGCTTAATTTAACACCCAAATACACATAGACATCTTTTTCTTTTTCGTCTTCGAGAACTGGAAATATAAAAAATTTTTGTAAAAGTCTTATGTCCCTAGTGTAAATTTTTAGAAATGATGCACCTTAAGTGCACCTGAAAATGTTCTTATTTTTCAAAAATATTCTTATTTTTGAAAATTAAAACAGTAACTGGTAGTATCAGCTTTATTTTCTGGATTCATAAGGCACACCAGCATACTATGCTTTCCCTACATTCCTAACTCTCTATAATTCAAAAGGAAACTTTTCTCCATTCTATTCTTCTTACATTCATTTCTGAGAGAGAATTGCTCTACTGCTGTTATTTTAAAACCATATTATACACAGCAGCTCATTACAGCATGGATGGCTTCCTAACATTACTACAATGAATTTTTTTTAAAATGCAGTTTATATTCCACAGTTTTGTTTCCCAGGATATGAAGATAGGAGGCAGTCACCTTTCAGATCCAGTTTCTCCAACTATAAAGTGGAGTTTTTTTAATAATTTTTGTTTTGTTTTAAATTGTGTTCCTCCTATCTGACATGCAAGGTTTTATGGAGAACTTGTAATTTGTGGTTGAAGATTAATTTCAAATTATCTGTATTACAATATCAAAAATCTGTGTGAATTTGTCATACATTTTCAGGGTGGATATGACTTTCAAGTAAAAGGTAGGGTTTTTTTTTTTGTTTGACTGATTATGAATGAGCTAAAAGCTGTACAAATGCAAAGTAGCATGTATTCTTTAGCACCAAGAATTTGCAGTCCTATTCTCTAGTTGTGTAATTTTGCTTAGGGAAGACAGGATAGAAATTAGTAAGAAGAAAAGCATGGAGAAATGAACAGAAAGTGAAGATACTGAGAGGCACAACTTACTGCCCATTTGTAGGGTATCACTGAGAAATAATTTAATCTAGAGAGGGTTTTGAGGTGGTATGATATCCTTTAAAGATAAAAAGGAAACTGCAAAGAGGAAAGATACCTCTGCAGTTCCACTAAGGCTAGAACAAGAACTTACAGACTTTACAGAAAGGGAAATTTTGCTTACATGAGAAAAAAAGCTTTTTAACAGTAAGAGTGTTTAAGCCCTGGAATAAATTACCCAGAGAAGCTGCAGAACGTTAGTCATCAACGCATTTTAAGATCATGTTAAATTAAGGTCTGAAAACAGCAGCCAAATATGTTTGCCTCCTCTTTGATAGGTTTCTTAAACCTATTTTCTATGATTTCATAACAGTAATCAATAACCAAAAGTCATTTGGCTGAGAAATAGTAAGTGGTTAAGACCTTGGTGGGTTTTTCTAGGATTGTTAGCATATGAAATTATTTCACTACACCTACACTTTACTGCATGTGTGCAAGCAGGTAAATAGAAATGACTTGTGCAGTACACAAGTCATATCAAAGTCAGATAAGATACTATACTACTTGGTTTACATAGCGTTATGTTTGATCTAATTTACCCTCTTTTAGTTCTAGTGTGACTCCATAACAACAGAAGTAACACTTCCTGTTTGTTCCTAACATTTTCTCTAACAGTCTTTGTGTGTGTCTTGGATAACATAATATGTTTTTTCCCAATTACCCAAATATATGAGTATCGCCAGTTTTTCTTCCTGCATGAAATAACCTCCAAGTCCTCAAATACTGGCTGCCACTCAAAGCTAAAATATTCTGACATCATCTGCTAGTACTTCCTCAAGCTGCTCTGCTGCTGCTCTGCTGAGTTCAGCTCTTGGCTGCCTTTCACTGCAGATTTTTCCCAAGTACAGATATATGAAGGTGAAGAGGAATAACATATTGCCCAGTATCTGGTGATCACAAGAAGCACCTTTCCTGTCCAACCTTAAGCTCTGTGTCACCTTAAGTATGTTTGTATGTATTAAAAAGACTGACACTTTGTTTTAAATATTCTTACTGTTTCAGTAAGAAATAGTGATGTGCTTGCAATAACATTCATAGGATTATTGCTGAAGGAAATTAGCAAATTTATCTCAGTATAGTGCAGGATTCATCAATTTCCTTTTGCTTTAGTTTCACTGGTCTGATTTTCTTCAGGTTGAGTAATCTTGTTGCAAAACACAGTATTTTCTTAATTCAGATTGAAGAGTCCAATTAAGTGCAGCGTTTGCTTTGCACTAGTGCCTAATCCTTTCTGTGCACAATTATGGGAGTACTAGCATTTTTTGGCCTTGGAAGAAATAATCTACATTTTCATATTTGGCAGCATCGGTAATTTCTCTGCATTCTGCTTATAGATTAAACATTTCTTTCTTATTACTCAAAGTCATGTGGGACCAGTAAACAGATTGTTACCTATTTCTAGGTTTTCTTCTGTTTTACTATGTCTGGTTGTACCATGAATTCTTTCTAAAAGTTTAGTAGTTGTGAGAATAAGAAAAAAAAACCAACCATTCTCAAACTTAACATTCATTTCAGTTTATGTAGGGAATGTTATAATACTGGGCTTTTTTATAAAACAAGGTCCCAGATTCAATAACCTAGGAGGATCCTTGCAAGTTTTTTTCTCAGCTACCCATTTGACTTTCGCTGAGGCATCGCAATTTTCCATAGGATCTCTAGTTTAAACCAATGCACTGGAATAGTCCAACCCTCTGCAGTTTCTGTATTCCTTGCCTGAAGAGTATTCTGTCTAATACACTATCCTAGTGTTTCTCTCACTAACAGGTTTCAAAATCTTCTCTACTAATCAGTATTATAACTCCAGAGAGCTTCACAGTAGGCATAGATGTTTCTACTATATGGCTAGGTGTAAAAGCTGTAAGTTCATGATCAGTTGGTTTCCTTGTTCCATCAATTTAGCAAAGTACTGCCTGTCACTAGCAGATCTTCCACTTGCTCCCTGTGCTGGAAATCTCTGCATGCAGTACCAGTGAGTAAATGGTACAGCCTCAAGATAAATTGGTGTCACAATAGATTTTTACACAAATCTTTCTCATTCTATGTATATAAGCTGATACAGGATCTGCAAGCTTAAAAAGAAACACAGCCATTTGTTTTCCATTAACCTTTTCTATGTCATTTAGCTGGCCCCTTGCCCTGATGAACTGCCTTAGCTACTTTGTGCTTTCAATGTATGATATATCATAACAAAACCACTTCAGCAGGCATCAAGTCTTCTGCAGATATCATCCACAGTTCTGGAAAATAATATCAACACAATTTGCTCTATGAATATATTGTTGCAGAACACACAGAGTAGTAGTTTGTAGAAATTGTCGCTAAAAAATAAATCATAAAATGAGATCCACTCAGCTCCTTGTTTGAATGTTGCTTCAACTATAGTCTTTTGAACAGTTCTAGGGAGGATAACACCATGACAAACAATAGCTGAAGACTGAATAGCTGTTAGATCAGCAACTGCTTAGTGCTGACGTTTGAGCCTTTTCAGCAATGGAAACTTTACTGGACCCTTAAGAAAGAAGTATGACTTAGCAACCTGATTGTAACCAGGTACAAACTTCTACCTTTAATGAAGTACTTTTTGTTTCTCTGGAAAATGCCGAAAAATCAAGGTGTAGTGTGTTGACCCTGGCTTGACACCAGGTATCCACAAAAGCCACTCTATCACTCCCCTCTGCAACTGGACAGAGGAGAGAAAATATAGCAAAGGGTTCATGGGTTGAGATAACGGTCAGGAGACATCACTCGCCAATTACTGTCACGGGTAAAAAACCCTCTAATTTGGGATATTAATTGAATTTATTACTAACAAAATCAGAGCAGGATAATGGAAATAAAATAAATCTTAAAAGCACCTTCCCCACACCCCGTCTCCTTCCCAAGTTCTACCTCCTGCCCCCCAGCAGTGCAGGGAGACAAGGAATGCAGGTAACAGTCAGTTCATCACAGGTTGTTTCTGCTGCTGCTCAGGGACAGGAGTCCTTCCCCTGCTACCTATGGGGTGTCTCCCACGGGAGACAGTCCTTCATGAACTTTTTCAGTGTGAGTCCATCCTGTAGGCAACAGCTCTTCACTAACTGTTGCAACATAGGTCTTTTCCATGGGGTGCACTCCTTCAGGCACAGGCTGTTCCAGGGTCCCCCACAGGGCCACAAGTCCTACCAGGAAAACCTGTTCCAGCGTGAGCTCCTCTAACCATGGTTCATCAGGTCCCTGCCAGGACCCTGCTCCATCATGGGCCTCCCATGGGGTCAGCCACCTTCAGGCATCCACCCACTCCTGTGTGGGTCTCCTCCACAGGCTGCAGTTGGATCCCTGCACACCCATTGACCTCCATGGGATGCAGGGGTACAACTGCCTCACCACAGGTCTGCACAAGGGTTGCAGGGGAACCTCAGCTCCAGTGCCTTCTGCACTGATCTTGGTGTCTGCAGAGTTGTTCACATGTTCTCACTCCACTCTTCTCTGGCTGCAATTTTCATCTGCGCAATAACCTTTTTCTCTTTTTTAAATATGTTATCTCAGAGGTGTTACTATCGCTCCTGATGGGTTTGGCCTTGCTCAGCAGTGGGTCCATCCTGGAGCTGGATGGCATTGGCTCTACTGGACATGGAGGAAGCTTCTGGCAGCTTCTCACGGAAGTCACCCCTGTAGCCCCCCCGCCACCAAAAGCTAGCCACACAAACCCAATACACAACAATTCATAATAATATGCTCCTATATGATGACCTAATAATAAGACTTTTTACTGGAATGCCCTTGTGTTAAGGCAAATCTGTATGCAGTCTTTGTCAAATGTCTCACTCTCTTGGCACTGAGAAATTCCACCTAAACTTTGGACTGAAATTCTTTATCACAGGGTCCTGTACTTTTAGTAAATGTAGTTCCTTTAGATACGTATTTTTTTTCTTTTTGTCACTCTGTGTCAACTTTTGGGCTTTTCTTAAAATTTTGAGAAAAACAGATATTTTTGTGACATCAAAACAGACAAGAATGCACGTTGCCTTTATGAGATGTCAGTTTGAACAAGAAAATCAAAGGTAATTTCTAATGCCGAACACTGAAAAAGAAAAGGTTTCCAGGTTTTAAAAATGGGAGGAAGAGAGCCAGTCAAGGATGTCCTGAACTCAATATATATGCCAAATTACTGACTGATATATATTGAATGCATGGGACCATAAGATGTCAAATATTGATTTCATTACTATAGTTTTTATTGGATTAAAATTCTCCTTTTTGATCAAATAATCTAATTTTAGAGATGAGAAAATACAGGCCAGTGGTTGATGGTGTTGTTTATTTTATATTCTCAGGTAACAATGGAGGATACATTATGTGACTGAAATCAGAGTGCAAAAGGATAGTTTAAGTTGATTTCCAGAGGGAGGGAGCTATTCGCTATCAACAGTCACATGCAAAGATTTGGCCAAAAGAATTTTACTTTTAATAGAAAAAAGACTTATTCCTTCCGACTTCATTAACAAACATTCTCCAATAACTTACTGCATTGTAGGCTTGTACAGATTTTACCTCATAGCTGAATAAATTTTTGCAATCTAAACCAATTATACTAAACAAAAGTTCAGGGAAAATATTTTAATACACTCTTACTCAAATCTAAACAAGTCAAAATAAAAGACTCAAAATAAATGACTTACTGATACCACGATGACTGTACTTACAGGATGTCAGAAATACAACATGACAGAACAAAAAAAAAGGAAGAAAAAAATGACAAGCATAGTCTACCTATATCAGCCTTGACAGGCACACAAATAGAGTTAAGAAAAATTATTTGTGTCTCTAGGGTATATAATTTAGTTTAATATGATTTAGCTAATTAATTTCCTAAGTGTTCATGACTTTTTAAAAGAAAAAATAGAAGTAGGACAGAAATAAACACATGGGGGAAAAAAGGTAAATTTAGTTTTAGCTGTAGATCCAGTACTGCTTATTTTGAGATAGCTAAAATCATATAAGTGGGTCACTGGAAGTTTCAAATAGCACCAACTGCATTAAGTGGTGAAAATTACTTCCAATGAGAGATTTAAAGAACTCATCCTCTTAAGTTTATCTACGAGACTAAGGGGTGACTTGGTGCTTCAAAAAGCTAACAAAAGACTTTTTACTCTGTTGAAGGAAAATAGCACTACTGGACACAGAAAGACCAACCCAGACTAACACAATTGAGAAGACATGACTTCATATTTAACAGTGTTTGTGTTAACCATAGAAAAGAATGGTCAAGAGAGATGATGGATTACCACCTTGTTGATTTTTCACATCAAGATGGTTTATTCTCTTGATAATAAAATTAAACAAAATACAAATTATTGTCTCAGTACCATTTTAAAGGAAAAATATATATTCAGCATCATTTAAGAGCTAGAAAATAATAGGTTTTTCTGGCTTTCTGATTTTATCAATTGCTTTTACTAATTTTCTTTTTGAAATTTACTCTAAATAACAATTATAAATGAAACCCCTGATTAAAAGTACCAAGGAAATAATGCAAATTCTTTTCATTTATTTGCATTCTAGGGTTTTAATGAATATGTAGGAAGGATAGACACACATTTACATGCAAACTCAGTGAATTATGAAAATTCATTGAAAGAACTAGCAATTGCAAGTTGATTTTACATTACTTCACGCATCGTTTTCCATTAGCACATGTTTATTTCAGCAGCCTCTATTATATTCATTGTTTGACTTCAGGATTATCTATTTGTTAAATCCTGAATTATTGAAGGTAGTCAAACACAACAGATAGATAACTTCTCATACATAATCATCAAAATAGCTAGTACCTTTTTGAACCTCCCTGAAAACTTGCCAAAAATAGCATATTTTATTCCAAATACCCTACAAGAGAGGCCTGAGTTACTGTGAAACACACCCAGTAATCATGTGGAACTTCTATTTCTAGGAATTTTGAAATAAATATTTAACTTAAGCAGATTAGTTTCAGCTGTATAGAAAAAAGCATTGTGTTTTTTTCCCTCTTAAATAGAAGCCTAAAAACATTAAAACAACCTACTGTTCTGGAAATAAGCAAAAGCTAAGCAAGCACGGTGTACATGCTGTAAATATGCAAAAGCATGAGATTCATTATCACACCTTTTAAATCATCCTGTGTACATTGATAAGCTTTGTTTCTGGGAAGTGCTAAGTTTTCATCTCCTTGTGAGCCTGTTAATGATACTTCACCTCTGGGGAATTCATGTATTTGTGAAGCACCGGCATAAGACAAATCATAACTCTGCCACTCCCACTGAATATGAAAGAATCTTTGTGTATCAGCACAGGTGAGGGTAGAGGAATGGAAAAGAAAAAGAAGTTCATAACTAAACGAATTGTAACATCTTTTCCCCCTATGACAATGCTACTAAGGAACAAGGCAGAACAAGAACTGAATCAGATTGTATCCACTGGGAGTGTTGATTTTGATGAGACCAAAGTTGCTGGTATGGGAGACATGAAGCAGACAAGGCAAATCACGTCACTGCACTGTAATTTGTTTTTATGGTTTTCAGGGCCATTTAAATCCAGGTCTTCTTCTGACTAGGAACTCTGAAACTATGAAAAAAAATTCCACAGATACACAGAGAAATTGGGACATAGATATTTTTATTGATGAAATCAACATTAAAAGACCAAAAATCAAAAGAAAGTAACAAGGTAGGCGGGGTGAGGAAAAACAACAAACAACGAAACAAACCCTTCACTCTATACCCAATTAATTTAAAAAATTTTCTTTAAATTTCTCTAATCTGATGGAAGATGGGACAACAAATATGATTCAAGGGAAAATCCAAACACCCATCATTTAGATACATCTTTTAGATTTCACTGTTTTATTTATACATTTAACTTGCCAAGCATTTTAAAACTACATATAGTTTTAAAAATGCATATAGTTAATGCATTCAAGTGTGCAATTCTAGTACACTGCTTTAATTTTTTTCTTGTTAGTGTTTTTTCTTGGTTTTCTTGACCATGTTAGAAATGGGGCATTAAATATTGCAAAACATGCAAGCTTAGAAAGATCTGAAAATTTTGCTGAACAAATAATTGACTATACATAGCTTTAAATCAAGTTGGTAGTTCCAATATTTTAATGAAATAGATTATAGTAATTCTGCCTGTCTGATCAAAGACCAAACAAAGAAAAGAAAATTAAATTGCCTGCTTGTTAGTATTAGTTTTGGCTGACTGGAAAAGGCCAAGTTACAGCTATAATATAGCTATGATAACTTGATTATAAACAAGATATAAATTTGATATGAGTTGAAAAGAGTGATTAAAGTTTCTGTATGCTAACTGTATAAAAAGTCTGATAATCTGAATTCTTACTAGGAAAAGAAAAATAAGTCTCTCATCCCATCATTGTTCAGAGGTGTGATTGCTGCCTCCAATATTGACTTGCTTTTGAAAAGCCAGTGGCATTGATACATAGGCAGTAACAAGCTCACCTGTGCACACACAGAGGAGCACAGGGAGGTGATAGTGGATGGTAGAGACAAAAACCACCTCACCCTGGCTCCTCCAGGACCATCACAGGTCCATCTCCACAACGGCAGAAGAAATGCAGAGTGTTCTGGGCAAGAAGGGGAACCCCAATACCAATGTAGAACCCAACCTCTATCCTGGCTCCCCCAGGGTTGTCCCTGGTGAGACCCAGCCCACAGGGCTGGGGGACAGCTCACACTAGGAGCTCTCCCATCACTTCAGAGGCTGAGGGGGGTGCCTGCCCAGGCATACAGGGCTCACTGTGGGGTACAAGGGAAGAGCATTTGGGGATTGCACAAGGTTAATTACAGAGTATTTAAGGATAATAGTATCAGGGAAAGGGATGGATTCAGGTGCTTTGGGGCAGAACACATATGAAAAGTACAGGAATAAAGTAATGGTAGGGGCTGGTTGCATGTAGCATGGGGCTGGTCATTATGCTTATGTGACCAAGCCCTGTGTACTGGCTGTTGTGGCACGGCTGCAGGGTTGGCTTCTGTGAAAAGCTGCTAGAAACTTCTCCCATGTTGGATAGAGCCAATGCTAGCCAGCTCAAGACAGATCTGAAGCTAGCCAAGATTGATCAGGGATGGGACAACATATTTGAGCGGGGAAAAAGTTGCTGTGCAGCATAAACTGCAGCTGGAGAAAGGAATGACAATGTGTGAGGGTCGAACCTGTTTTGCCCGTGACAGTAACACAATATGTTTTCTCTTTCCTGTCCTGCTGGGGTGGGGAAGTGATTGACTGACTTGGTGGGCACCTGCTATTCAGCTAAGGTCAACCCCCCACAGCCTTTATGATGCAATCTGCAAATGGACAAGCTACCGCTTTTTGAGGAATATCTTGTGATTTTGTTCTGTGAATAACATTTATATCTGACAGCTATTAAAAAAAAACAGCAATAGGCTGTTTTAATTTAATATCTGAGGACTGCAATCAAAATTACAAATTTTTCTATTTTCCCAAAACAATAGAGGCTATTGTTCTTGCATAGCATAATTATACACCTTCATCGCACACACAATTGAACAAATAATCACAAAAAGACAGCACAGACTGGCTTTAAAGGACTGTTCCTTCTAAAAAGAAACAAAAGGAGAAAGCAGTCTAAGTAATGTTAGAAAGTAGAATCCTGAGTGCCCTGAGGACAGTTGTCCAATATGTAGAATCTCTGGGAAATTAGAACAATCAAAAAGATTCTTATGATTTGGTCAGACTGGTAATAGGGACTCATCTATTGGTAAAGTGAGTGTTAAATCGTTACTTCAAAAGAGTCTATGTATTTACTATAACTGTCTCAAAGACAAGATAGTTCAACTACATATCAATCCCAACTACATTTTTGTATTCTGGAACAGTCCATTTAAACTATTGTAAATAGTTGCCCATAAGGAAAATGTCTCTCAAAGGTCTCAGAGTCATAGAGCCTAGACTTCAGGATTTGCCTAGATGACAAATATAAGAATTGTATCTGGAGGCAGTGAGATATTTGAGGCATCCTTTTTTACTGCTAGGTTTTCTTCCAGAAAACTAGGTCATGTATGTCACAGGAGGGTTTTTGGTGGTTTGTTTGTTTGGTTTTTTCATGATCAGCTCAAATAATTATTTAACTCAAGACAAGCACCTAAGATGGAAATATATGTAAAAGTTGTTGAATTTTAGCAGAAAAAAGTTTCTGAAAACAAAAACATGACAGAGAGGCTGAGAGAGCTAGGAAATTTTAGCCTGGAGAAGGCTTGGGGGAAGCAGAAGTGAATCTGACTGGTGTGCATTAATATCTGAGAAGATGAGAGGGTGTAAAGAAGGTGGAGACAGACTCTTCATGATAATATCCATTGACAAGACATGAAGCAATAAGCAAAAACTGAAACACAGGAAATTCCACTTGCAAATAAGTGAAAGCTTTTTTATTGTGAGTGTAAACACTGGGATAGGTTGCCCAGAGAGGTTGTAGAGCCTCTAATCTTGGAGGTATTCAAAATCCACCAGACACAGTCCTGGGCAGCTTTCTTTGGGTGACCTTTCTTTGAGGAGGGCACTGGGCTAGACAAGCTCCAGAAGTCTCTTCCAATCTGTGTTATTATGCAATTTGTGGTTCTAGTAGACTAGTCTAGCTGTCAATATTGTTACTTCTGCTTAAATTAAAATCCTAAATAATTGCTTTGTTTTCAAATACACATATAATACAAAGAATTACTAGCGCTCTGTAACAAAAAGGATGTAATGAAGCTGTTAGATTAACCAGCTTTTTATACCACTCTGAATTTTCATCCTATGTGTCACTTTCTCCCAGGTTTTAACACAGTTTATAACACTAACATGGAAATTAGTTTAATTGCAATTGAGCTTCATAAGATAGATGGCTGTGGCTCACATAGTTCAGAGATCTTTGTATTTAATATGGTAAATTTTATAAAACTGCATTTCAAAAGAATTAACTTCAGAAATGAAATTTCTGTAATTGTAAGAATCTGAATTGCAATAAGAAACTTCCATTTGTCATTCACAAGCTATATTCTAATCAGTGAAGTTTACTCTTACACCCAATACCTCATGTATTATGCAGAGCAACAGATATACATCTGAAATAATGATCTCCCCAGATATTTCCTAAAAGCTTTAACTCCATAGTAAGTATTTGTCTAGAGATAAGATATATTGATAAAGAACAAAAGCTATTCTCCCATGTATGTTACTCTGTACCAAACTTCCCCTTTTTATCCTGTTGATTCACAGTTTTCTGGTGCATTAGCAAGATAAGTCACATTGTTTTTGTGATCTCCAGTTAATAGGCTTAAGGCACAGAGTTAACATAAGCAGTGCATTTAAATTCATATTCATCAATGGTGGTATTATATACGCATCCTTGGTAAACTTTGAAAAAATAAGTTGTAAGTGCAAAAGATCACAGAATACATACTTATGTTGAGTTGCCACAATGAAATGAAATTTCACAATTCTTTTTTTCCTAAAATAGTTAAAATATTTTTAAAACTAAAAGAACTATGTATGTTAAATGCTTTTGTTGCACATGCATGTCATAATCACCAGAAACATATATTTGTTGCAGCATGTTTGTAATTTCTAAAATGATAGCGGTCCCAGAATTTCATGGAAAAAAGAAAGGTCTAAAGTAATAAATGATATGATGGTGTGGGAGGTAAAAGGGTTGAAACAACTTATATAAGTGCAGAATTTAAAAGTACAGATAAATAAAAAGCTCTTTTATTTTCAATATAACTAACATGTCTTTCATCTTGAGTAGTGATTTATGAAGTACAAAAATAAAAAAAGGAGCCATTCTAAAAAATTGCATTTTAAAAAGTATCTAGGTGAACACAAGTAGAAATTGACAGCAACACTGACATCCTTTTGTCTTCTTTTAAAGTTTTATATGGAAATCTGTGTAAGAGCCTGAAATATAATTTGTACTATACTATGGTTAAGTCAAATTTCCAAATGATGAATGTAGCTTTCGGATAAGAGTTAGATTTTGAATAATGAAGGAAGACAATGTTTAGATGGCAGTATGCCTTTGTGTGAATTGACTTTCTGCAAGTTGCATTCCATGCATGTTTTTAAAGCAAAGATCAGACTGAATGCAAAGCAATTTATTACAGAAAAAATGAGCAAGTAATATATACTTAGAGTAAACTGCATTGTGAAGCACATATATTTCTCCCAAAAGTAAATCCCTAGAGATGTCTGATCACACAAGGATAAGAGATACTCAGCATAAGAGCAGTAGTAGTATGAGTCAGCTGTTTACTACAAGCCTGATATTTAAACAAAATTTTCAAATTTTACCCCACTTTAGTGATGGTTAAAGGTGAGGAATTTTTTTGCTGAACTTTTATAGGTTTCCTACCTTGAAACTGAGCATTAAATCCCTTTCGTCGGTGATTGCTGTCAGACGTAAAATGGAGTCGTAACCAGTTCTTACTGCTGATAACAGGAGAAGGTAGATTCATGCCAGTCAACCTGGAAAAAAGGAATCTAGCATTAATGGTAAAAAAAAATTCATGTGGACACTACTTAGAAAAAAAAAACCCAGATTCAAAATATGTTGACTGCAGTGGTTCACCGTCATCTCATCTCAATGTATTACCAGTTAAGTAACTATCATACTGTAAGAAATGTGAGGATTTTTTTCCCATTACACTTATCCATTTTATGATCAAAAGTTGTATTTCCAAACTATTTTTTCATGAATTAAAGAGGAAAAGCAGTCTTGTATCAAAATATTAATGAAAAATAATCATATTCGATTATGACAAAATCTCTTCATTTGACTCCCTGCTGTGGCAGTTACCTCACAGGAAGCCAAATCTCAGGTATTGAGAAATGATAAAATAAGTGTTATAGATGCTAGTTAATGTTAAGCTTGGATGGTAAATTATTGATATGAACTATCCTGCTAGAACTCATGTTGTGTACATTAAGTTCTACCCACATTTAATGAGAAAAGAGAAGTTTAAGCACAACTGAATGCAGGCTAACCAATTTGCACTAACTGTGGTATTATGAAGAGTGCACACAGGGGTTTTGTCTAATACAGGCAACAGGCCTTTGGAACACATTGGATCATTCCAAAGTCATTAATTACACCACACTATTTGTTAATATAAACACACTTGAGTAGCTACCGGGGTGCCTGATATGGTGCAAATTAATGTCTTAGTTTACCAGATGGCTTTGTTTTTCATAACCATGCTCCAGGTTTCAGATTTAGCTTTTCTTTTCTGAATAATTCTGAATAAATTAAATTTCTCCTTTTCAAAAATGTCGATTACTTGAAACAAAACTCAAACCGATTAATATCAGAAATTCTCAGCTAAAATATAAAATGTGTGAGTTTAGATTTACCAATACTAGAGTAGACACAGATCATATTATTGGAGCTAAAAAAACTCCAAACTGAAGTGGGATTTAGTCTCTCTCTGAAATTAATATGGTGACATAAATGCCTTTTTCCCCAGCAGTATGAAATTCCAGAGTTTCATTAAATAGTCCAGATTACTAGGAAACTCATCATGTGTGGTGGTTTCACTCGCCCCCCTGGGGCTGGAAGTGGTTGGTCCCACGTGAGTTTCCGATGCAGTGCCAGTTGGAGCTGTGTTTCGCCCCTGTGAAATTAGCATATTACAACAGCCGGGAGGAAGTTGTTGGCAAAGAGAATTGAAGCCATGAGGTGAGAGAGAGGAGAGAGGCTGGTGGGCCCCTTGAGGGGCCAGGCCCCTCTTCTCCTCCCCCCCAGCCGGGCTGCGGGGGGCCCGGAACAGTATTAAAACTGGACCAGGTGCTGTAGCCAAAGGCTAGGGGGTTTTCCCCCACTGCCCTGGAGAGGCGGTGGAGTGAGGCTTGAGAGACCAGCTGGGGGCTGAAACCAGCCCCCCTGGCAGGCAGGCACAGCACTGGAGCCAAGCTAGACAGGCCAAGGGGTAGCCCGGAGCAGGTCGGGCCGATTGTCATGACCCTGAAGAAGCAGTGGCAATCGTGCAGAGCTGGAAGAATTCCAGGTAGAGGAGAGAGAGAACTTCAAGCAGTCTCGCTGCCACCTCCCCCACAATGGTCAGGGAGGGGGAGACCTGGAGCTGAGACTGAGCAACGGAGGTGGGCCGAGGGGCTCGGAGGTGCCCTGCGTGGGTTTGGATGAGGGCAGCCGAAAACTGAAGGACGAGGAAGCAGGGGGAAATGCCCGCTCCCCCGCCCCCCCGTGAAGTCAAGCTGAAGCTGCAGCTGAAACAGAGAGAAGCCAAACCAAGCAGGCTTTTTCTGGGTAAGGACTTTTGGGGAAAACTATTTGGGGTGTAAAAGACTGAGCAAAAACCCAGAAAGCCTGCAACCTGGAGAGGAAGAGTGGAGATCTTACTCTCTGGGAGGAACCTTCATGAAACAGGGTGAAAGGACTCAGAAGCTGACTCCCTGTAGCTTGTGATGAAGACCTGATGGAGCAAGTGTTCCCTTGCAGCTCAGGAGGAGACCTCATCAGAGGCCAAGAAGCTGGTGGGGGTAAAGAAGACCCCTTCCCTGATACCCCAATGAGAGAGACTTTAGCTATCGTCCTGGAGGGTTCTTCTTCTGGATTGACGTGGGAGGACCCCAGGGGTGGTAGAAATTGTATTAATACTGTGTATTCATTTGCTTTTTAGTTTCTATAGTTTTTATTCTGTTAGTAATAAATTTTGATACAATTCCCCATGCTGAGTTGTGGCTGTCTGAGAACTTCTCTTTCACATTGAGGCAAATTGTGGGGAATTTGGAAATTGGATTTTTGGGAGCTGTGAAACCACCACATCATGTTAAGAAATACTGATGTTGGAAAAGTCTATTTAGAGTTATGGCTGAATCTCTTTTCTTTCTGTAATGGAACAAGATCGACATACTGAAATATAGACATTCTTACCAGATTTCTTTTTTCATTAGGACATACAAACTGCATCAGAGAAATTTCATTCTTATTTATGATCTCATTTGCTTTATCTAGTTGTTAACAACATAAGGGACATTCAAATCCTAGTTAAAAACAGCTTTGATTGAAAGAAAAGGGAAGATTTACACTCTTCATTCAATACAGGGCATTCAATAGTTCTTAAAGGTGTTGGTCAAAACATTCAATCCTATACACTTCTACATATCACACAAATGGACTTCTATTTATAATTTATATATTCTTTCATATGCTTTTTAAACCATTTTAGAGTACCACTCTAAATATTACTAACTACCAACTGGCATTTGCTGTTTCAAATCTACTTAGAATTTTAGTGTACCTGTAGAAAGTACTAAACAATTAAAAGAAAAAGAAAAAATAAAACCATATGTGGAAAATCAAAACTATATCTTTGGTAGTACCTCCTAGTTATTGACAAAATGTATGCCAAATATAAAACTTTTTGCTATATATAGGCTGCAGTTCATGTCACTGAACTGATAATTTATTTGTCCAACTATACAAACTTATGTCCTAGAAATACTGTTTTGGTGGTAGGTTTTCTTTTATAAATGAAATATACACGTAGTAACATTCTATCTGGCTTATCCAGAGCTCTGGATTTCAAAGCTGGCAAAACTTTGGGCTGAAATATTAAACTGTAATATGAATTATATGGTACACTAATAAAAGAGTCAATGAAGATCATTATAAAAGCATGTTCAGAGCAGATATTTCCTTAGTTACCTTTCTCATTAACAGACACACAATACACAAGATATTTTCAGATCTATGTGAACTCTCCAAGGTACAGCTAAATAGTCTCAAATCTCGCCATTATATTATGAAAGATAATGATAATGTGATCATGACACGTAGAGAGTATTTTAAGCAACTTATTTTATCAGAGTTCTAATTTAGCTGTGTGATCTCTCTGCTACTGAATTCTAAATAAGAATATGTTCTTTACAAGAAATGCTGTTTGTGTTTTAATTGAAGAAACTGAGAAAGTGAAATAAAGCTCAGTGGTTAATTTAGATGTAAGGCTGGTTTAGAAGCAAGTTATAACCAGTGTACGGTACACTGGTGCTATTTTTTTCTGTAAGGTTTTCAAAACCTCTTCACTATAGAACCCAATTTCAGAAATTACAACAAATTCTGGGATGGTTAGACTAGAATCCTGTGGCCCACATGTGGACATCAAAGGTGATGCCCCTACAAAAAGCACTTCACTCTGTGGCATTCATCATGTGCAGGTGAGACCTCCCATTGAAAATTTCAGAGTTTCCAGTAATGGCAAATCTAAAAGTTTGTGGATACAGTGTAAAATTCCTCTTTACATGTTAATTGACCATTTACTTGGAAATTCTGGAGGGCAGGAAACCCAAGCTGTGTATGAAAGAGAGAGGTGGGCATGGTTACTGCTGAAAGTGGCAGATTGCCAGCTGAATTAGTACAGCAGGCAGATCTCTAACTCACGCAGAAGTTGAGACAGTATAAAAACCTGGTTTTTTTCCCTTCTTAGTTATTTCTAGTTTTTGTTGTTGTTGTTTTTTGGTTTGTTGTTTTTTTTTTAATCAGGGAATAGAAAACAAATAAACTGTCCATCACACAGCAAAACACAAGAAAAAATTTAATAACATTGCAGGTATGCTCCTCAGAGGAAAGTAAAAATCAGTACTGTCAAGGAGTGTTTGATTCCAGTCCCACAAAGTGGAATATTATCTCTACAGCAAAAGACAAAATGTGAGGGAGGGGTCCCTAAAACACATGCTCATTTGTTTTTCTGGTATACAAAATGCAACTCCCATAGCAGGGGGACATGCTTATACCTGTTATAGTTCACCAATAGAGAATCTGGACACCACTGCTCAACAAATTCTCTAGATCACACCCTCAAGAAGGAATGATCCCTCCCAGTCCCACAAAGAACAACACAGTGCTTCATCTAAGGTTGCAGAATGACGAGGAATGTTTCCTTTGAGCTTTACCAACTGAGAGGTGCATCACATTCCACAATTTCTAAGTGCCCCTGTGCTCTGTGTGCTGGCAGTATTACCAGTGTGCTTCCTCTGACTCACTGTAGCCTTTACTGTTACATGCTAAATTTTTATATTAACTGAGTATTCATGGAAAACAAGTAGTTTGATTACGTCCATACTAGTAAATTGAACAGCGGCGCTTTATATCAATTCCTGTTTGAGAGTCTACACTATTAAAGCTTACAACAACAAATCATGGAACCTTAGAATCATGGAATTGTTTGGGTTGGAAGGAACCTTAAAGCTCATCTGGTTCCAACCCTCCTGCTGTGGGCAGGGACAACTTTCCTTAGACCAGGTTGCTGAAAGCCCCAACCAACCTGGCCTTGAACACTCCAAGGAATGGGAACTCCACAGTTTCTCTGGGCAACCTGTTCCAGTGCCTCACCACTGTTATCACGAAACTATTCTGCCCACGACAGCTGAGCACTCCCTCGATCTTTTATGAGATCAGTATAGGAAGTAGTCTAAACCACAGGGTCCCAATAGGTATTGGGAATGTGACCACCCCTTCTGAGTTTTTCAGGAAACACTAACAGGCATCATGAGGTTACGTTGCTCTGAAAGCAAAAGCGCAACTAAAGCAAAGTTTTCTTCATTGAATGTGCACACACATAGTATTAATTCCTGCTGCATACGAATATAAACAGAGTAATTTTATGTCAGATTAGGTATTAACTCTAAAATCAGATGAAAGCTTGGAACTTCTTTGTATCAGACAAATTATTTAGATAAGGTAAAACCCCCATATTTCTTAATATCAATTTCTCCTTAGAAGCATTCATGCTTTGATCTTTATTAAAGATTTCTCCAATGCTGTCTAAAAAGAATATTGAAAGTTCCTCAGTTCTTTTTAACTGAAGACATTTATTGTATGGGAAGTAATACAAAAAAAATGTAAATTTTTCAGATATGTTTGAATTCTGCCTCTACCATGAAAAAAGTAATGCTTTTTTGAAACTCATTTTAGGGCCTACCTAGCACAGGCAGTCTTTAAAATCTGCCCTAGCCTTGGATAGAAGAAGTGACATCTAATTTAAATTACATTAATCTAGTTTTTAATAAACAAATAGACATATGTATATATAATGTTATTTGCACATTTTCTGGAAATACTTGGTCTGATTTGCAGAGTGTTGAGATTTCATCTTCTGTACTGATGGCGACCAGGCCCCTAGCTTCTAGGATCGGCGGGTTAAAACTGGATGTCACTTAGACAAGTGACATGTTTGAATGCTCTGGGCTAAACATGATTTGAGGCCACGCACTGAACAAGGATTGAAGGAAGCATTAAATAGCTGTTTATTCACTGAGTATCAAACAGTCAGTGACCTGTTAAAGAGAATTCCCATGGGAGGAAGAAAACAAACAGAAAATATTTTTTCAAATAAAATTGGAAGACAATGCATTTACCTGAGGACTCAGGATAAGACTGCACAGGGAATCTAAAATCTCTAATTTCTCCATACCAAATGTTGCACTGTGCTCTATGGAACAAGACAGACTTGCAGGGAATTCCTGTGCGTGCTGACTGTTACAGCATCATACAGAACTAAAGGGCAAGGTTTTGAGAGCTTTATAGTTATATTAGTATCATACTACACCTCTGCTGACAAGCACTGCTTCTTATAAGAAATAATGAGAAATAATTAAACCACCCCTGTTCTTCTTCTTCCAGATCTGAAGGCAGCCACGCTGTAGCAGGATCAGAGACAAAAGAGGAAGCTCTCTTTCTGTTTTTCATGTTATACTACTTTAAGTAAAGTTTTAATTTTATTCTTATTCCATCATTTTTTCACACAGACACTAATCTACTGTTTATACATGTAATAAGACTTTCTGTTTCCATGCAGTAATATTTTCCTTATGTGTAGTATGTCAGATAGAGAAGGAAAATGTCCTTTGAAATCTATTGCATTATCAAGAGTTTGTGATAAGTTTTATTAAAATTATTATTAACAGGTTTGTCACTAAAATATTCTTTCTCTGGTTATGATTTTCCAGTAATTATTCTTTGACCTAAATTCAGGTATAGAAAAACTACTTTACATGTAATTAAGAGAACTAACCTACAGAGGAGTAATTTTGATGTTGGATCTGTTAATGAAATAATATAATATTTTTGTCTGAACAAATAAACCAAATCTTGTTTCTTTAACAAGGTTCTTGACATTGTTTTGGATATAACCAAGAGATAATCTGTTCTTGTCTTAGAAAACTACTGACACTTTAGTTTCATGACATTGAAAATGCAGGGAAGAATTAGAGTGGGTTTTGTCAACTCATTTATCCTTATCCTTCTAATTTAGCTACTTTCCCCATTTTGTATTAACCCAAATATGTATATGGTTGACGTAAAATTATTTGTTCAAAAATGTAGTAAAATAATAAAAAATAAAATTAAATTAATCAAGTCTAAACAAAATGAGATTTGAAAATACACCCGTATAAGGACTAACTCAGATTAAAAAGCTATGTAGAGGTCCTCCAACAAATCCATTATGCATCAGTTTTGAATACTTCTGCTATTTCTATATTCACCTAACCAAAGAAGTATTTATATTTTCTAGGATGTTTTTATTTATTTATTTATAATTTAATTATTTTGGAAATAATATAAAACATTTAATGAGTTTCTGTAACACCTCTCTGGGTTAGGAGATGAAGAAAGAAAACTGCACCCTAATTTTCAGTTTAGAGCTAACTTCCATTTTTATATTCTCTCAGTTAAAGAATAGACATATAAGCATCCCTGCAGATGCATGTCCAAACAACAACTTTCAAGGATCCTCACTTACTACTCGACAAAATAACAGGAGGGAGTTCATAAAGGGGTAAATTATGATGGTTGCAGCAAATAAATAAATAAAGACAATGTGTATGGATGTGTGTGTCTGTATATATTCTGTCTGTATTACATACAGTCTATATGTAAACATCTATATTTTATATAGATACATGAAAAAAGAATGTTAGAGGTTTATTGCCTTAAACTCACTGTAACACCAGGATAGCAACCAAAATCAAGTAATGAGCTACATTAGCTCTAAGTGAACATGTAGCTTTACAAGCTGTGTTTGGGGGTTCATGTGACAGTGAATCACACATACTGTGGCTGCAATTTCACAGAGACATGAGATACTCTGACAAGCGGCTGCTGCCTAAAAGCAGCTGTGTGCTGTGCTTTTCTGTTCTTCCTCCTCCTGCACTTTACTACTTTTTCCTTAATCCTTTGTTTGTATTGCCCCTCCTCATATGTATCAACTATGACTCTTGCTGGAATTTCTGTGATCTTATTTAGACATTAATGGCAGAAAATTATCCACTCCTCCCCATCACTCCAGCTGAGACGTCTGTGTGCCATTTTTTAAATTGCTCATGGAAAGGAGAAACAGGTCAGAGCTGACACAAATTCAGCGTCAGGAGCACAGGAAAAGTAAAGTGACAAGGAGACTCACTGCACCCTGTGGAGCCATAGATCACCACATGGGGAAAGGAAGAATTTATAGATAAATATAAATTAGGGGACAACTCAACGAAACATAAGAGGGGATAGATAGCATAACAAGAAGACTATTTGCAATACCAATTAAGTGAAACAATACTTATTATCCGTGATAAGTGAGACCAGGCTATCTTTTAAACAAGAACTACCACTTTAACGGAAAAAGTGTAAATCCCCTCTTAATTATGTAGAATTTGAAATAAAAGACCGTTTATAACAGCTAACACAATCTATAAGGAAATGGTCCAGAAGTGGGGAGAGGAAGAGAAAGGGCAAATGTGAGATGTTTCTCATTTAAAGTAATTAGATCAAGCCTAAATTTTCTCTCCCTTCTTCACCTGTTTCCATAACCATGTGTTGTTATACTGGATGCTGTGAATAAATACTTTTATTTGCATTGTACCTCAATACCGCCTGGGACAAGAATGAATGCAAATGAATGGATAAGTTTTTGGACGAGGTTTTTTTCACCCTAACTTAAAGAAATAGGAGGACCTTAGCAAATCTTAGCTTGCTAAGTGCCCCTAGATACTCTCCTGAGAATTTTTCAGGAAAACACAGTATGTCCCCGGGAAGCTGAATGAGGCTGACAGAGCTGTTTTCAGGTGAGTTAGGAAAACTAATGACTAAGAGTAATACAGAAGGCTTTTGCTGTACAGGAAAAAATTGTCAAACACAAGTCCTGAGGGATCACAAGGAGTTTGCCAGAGAATTTTATATCAAAATACTTTTGTCAATCTGGGTCTAAGAAAATAGCTTGAATGAAACTCAAAATTGATGAATATAAAGAGGATGAAAGAAAGGAAAATGCAGCTGAGTAAGGGAATAAGCCTGAGAATAAGAATTTAGCAAGACATTGTCAACTTCATTGATTCAGATCCTTTAAATTGAATAGGAGTCTAAGAATGCTGCATTTTTATTTGCTCACTTATCCTTCATATTGAGAATAGAAGGTTTAAACATTAATGAGAGCATGAGATGAAAAGGTCCTCTTCAAAATGAAATAACCCAAAAATAAATAAAATACTATGCTTCATAATCATGTTATATGGTGTCACTGTGTAGTTATTACATTCATTAACCTCACTATTAACTTCATTGCATGGCACTTATTAACTGTTATGCTGAAACACAATAATAACCTATTTAAAACTAAATTATGTAATTTAATATAAAATTCTTTAAGGCTTTTTTTTTATTAAATAAATAAACTTTTAAGTGACAAGGTCATAATCAGATAGCTTAAAATGGAAATGTAAACAGAAATATGATATATTTCTTAAAAAAATATTCAAATCATACCCTCCCAAGGTATAGCTTAAGTTTCTTATGTTGTCTGAACAGTTTACATGTATGCTTAAAAGCCATTTGGCCTGGTGAAATGAGGAGACACAGGCTTAATCTTCTCTAATTTCAGTTGTTGGCAATGAGTGGTCTCCATCTGGGAGAGGTTCCTTGTATAGACAATTGAGAGGAATAAGCATTTCAGAAGTGTATATTATCTGAGGTATTTTAGACTTTCACATTATTTTGCGATGAATCTCACCTTAGAATGTGAGAACTACAGTGAAGAGATCAGTAAATATCAACAGCTGAGCATCATCCAAGGCACAGAAATGCTATTGTAAATTCAACTTTTGGGACATGACAAACTCGGAACTTTATTCTCCAAAGACAAACCTTTTTATTATAATTTTGTGCAGAAAAGTACCCAGTCTCTTTTGTGTATTTTGTTGTACTTCACACTGGACATCATATTTGCACATACTTTGTGTTTGGCTGGAGGTTAAAGCCAAAGGCAAGATCTTTTTATGATTTGTAACTGATTGGAAAAGAGCTTTATTAAGAACATCTTGGTTTATTAATTTAACAGTGTTAGCAAATATTTTTCTTGATACTGTTGTGATATTTAGCAAACATCATAAGGACAATATTCCATGGCACTCTGAATAGAATATTCTTCCCTTGGAAGATTATTACTGCTCTCAAGCTGATAAATAAAAGACCAATAATTCCTTATATGTCTAGGTTTTTTTCTGATATATGGCTTTCATTGTCCAGTAAAAGTGGAACATTAAGTTCTAGGACACAGCAATCAATTAGATTTTATTGTTTAATACAGTGATATTGAACCCAGGCCCTGAGTTCTGCAAGCCACTCTTCTATAGCATTCAAGGCGTTCTTCCATCCAGGGCCAGAGAAGGTAAGTGCAGGGTCCTAAAGGTAAAATGGAAGCTACATTGACAGAAAACAAAAGTTTAAAACAAGCTCACAATTGAAAAATACAAAACTAAATGGTAGGCATTTTTACTGCTACAAATATATAGTAATTGAACACTTCACAGATAAAATTCTGCTTTAAAAATTTGTCCCTAGTTGAGTGCAATTAATAACTGCAATAATAAAATATAGGTCTTACAACACACACAGTATTCAGTTTAGGACAACTGCAGGTATAGTGTTTTTACTGTAATTATTGTAGTGGTTTGAGCCAGGTTTTCCCCCTGAAGCTGAAAGTGGTAACCCCCAGGGGGTGGTGACCCTTGGGGCTTGACCCAATCCGTGCTCCTGCAAAATATAAACATATCTCTGGAGACCGGAAGAGAAGCAGTGGTACTTGTTGTGGGAAGAAGAGGTGGCCATGTTGTAGAGGCCACGAGGAGAAGGGGCTCCGGCCCCTTGGGGGCCTCTGCCCCCCCCCAGCCCCCGGTTGGGGGCTGCAGGGACTCGGAATGGTATTGAAGCTAGGCTGAGTGCCTGCAGCTAGGAGCTGGGGGAGTTTCTCCCCTGTAAGTAGAAGTGGAAGACGCTGGGAGCAGCAACGGAGCAGCAGCGGAGACAGCAGCGTCCGAAGAGCAGTGGCAAAGAGCCAACTGATAAGGACCAAAAGGAGCAACACAAGCCAGTATGCAGCTAAGGCAGACACAGAGGTGTCTGAGGAAAAGAAAAAGCAGCAACAGGACAAGAGAACCAAGCCAGCAGCAGGAAGAGAGTTTCGGAGGGTAAGAACTGGACAAACCAAAACCCCCAAACTCGCTAGAGACCCCTCTGAGAAAGAGGAGGGGGTGGTGGACTGAGTGGAGTCCTAAAGTGCAGTATGCACTACAGAGAGGAGCTAAGAAGCTCCGGCCTCCTGAGAGCTCAGCCAGGATGGCCAAAGGAATGTGTGTGGAGGGGGTGACCTTGGGTTTCCCCCCCCTCCTTGCTGCAGCTTCAGAGAAGCTGGCAGCCATCTTTGAGGCAGAGCATGGGAGCTCTGCACAGGGGCTTGATTTCCCCTGAAGATACCAGACTGTCACGAAGACCCCTGTGCTTCGTGATATGACCGTGGTGGAACGACCTTGTCTGGGGTTACGTAGTCCACGGAAAGACCCCCGTTTGAAAACAGAGGGCCGAGGGGCTTGGAGACCTCCCTCATGTGTGCTGGCAGAGAGCCAGCAACTGTTTCTGGTGAAAGAGAAGAAGAAAGCCTGCTGCCTAGAGAGAGACCTGTTGCTCAGAGACTGGAAGGGGTCTTTTCTTCTTCTTCTCTCCTGGACTTTTATTTGGAGGGAGAAGAGATTTGGCCCATTGTAAATATTATTGTCATAGTAGAGATAGATATAGAGTTAAGATTGTATGCAATGTATTATAGTATTTATTTATGTGTATAGTCTTTGTAATATATTCCTTCCCCCATATTGAGTCTCGTGTTTTTGTCTGGAAAACCCATCTCACATGGGGTTGAGATGTGGGAGGGGGGCTAGGAATCAGAATTGGATTTTGGGCCTGCTGAAACCATGACATTATCCAGATAGGCATTTTTGTTGACATTCTGAAAACTCCAGATATTTTACTGTGTTCCTATTAATCCCATACAAATTCTTTAGTGTTCCATACAGGGGAAATTTTAAATTCTTCAGTGAAATTTGGAAATTGCTAATCTAAAAAGGAGTTGCCACTTTTTTCCATTAAAAGCAAAGACTTTCAGTTATTGTGAGTTATTAGTATAGGATTAAGATCTGAAAAGATGCATTCCAAAAAGCAACTGTATGAATCAATGGCCAGTAGCCATCCATCTTATTACAACTGT
Source organism: Neopelma chrysocephalum (assembly GCF_003984885.1). Taxonomy (NCBI): domain Eukaryota; kingdom Metazoa; phylum Chordata; class Aves; order Passeriformes; family Pipridae; genus Neopelma; species Neopelma chrysocephalum. Next base: position 13,649,070 of record NW_020897742.1, read on the forward strand.
TCTCGAAAACTCATTTAAATTTTATAAAACCAATATCTATTGTAGATAGAATGGGATTCTTTAAGTACATGAGGGACCTACTATACTTCTGTGCTGAAAAAGACTGTTCTGTACTACTGTATAATAATATCTTGTCATTTGTGCCTGCTTCTGTAAGATTTTCAAAATAAACTAAATTGAATATACAAATATAATGAATTGAAAAATGTTTTTCCATTCAGTGCAATTAATTTAATTTCATTACTTTAGCAACTGTTCTCCATTACGTATTTTATTGAGTGAGCTGTTCTTTTTAATGAAAGATTTCAGATATCCCATTTGGCTTTGTTATAAAACAACTAACGAAAAACAGAAATCCAGGAAAAAACCCCACCTGCTTGAAAAAGTCATTGGAAGTAATACCTAAAAATTTATTATTTTCTTAGGTTTTCATTTGCAGAAGTCACATTGTCTGTTCTAAGAAAAAAACCTACACATTTCTGTATTTAAAAATCTCAGTCCATATGTGGGGATGTTTAGCAACAGTCTCTAAAAGACGAATGTGCGAATATTTTGAAGAGCTCCTCTAGACTGTGCCTTTCTGCAGCGATTATTTGGAATGAGTTTAGGATCAATCTATCTGACATGTTAGATAATAGCAAATAATGAAAATCTCATAATTGTTTCCCTATCTTCTTTTATGATCCCCTATTATTAATTTCTTAGCCTATAAATCAATTAAATCCTGTTATCTTACAATAAATTTAAACCGTATCTGTTAAAAGAAAATAACCCCAGTTACAGACTGGGAGGGAAAGGAGGTGTTAATAGACAGAATCGCAGGTCTTTCAAGGATACATCTCTACACAGCTTAACTCAGTTTCTCGGAAAAAAACCCCAAAAAACAACAACACAAAACCAACAACAAAACAAAACCAAAAACCGAAACCAAAACCAAAACCAACCAAACAAAAAGAAACACCCTTGTACATTTCCTCTTAAGAACTTTTTCAGACTACAATCAGATCTGGGGCCCCCAGCACAAAAAAGACATAGACCTGTTAGAGTAGCCACGAATATTATCAGAGAGCTGGAACACCTCTGCTGTGAAGATAAGCTGAGATGGCTGGGGTTGTTCAATCTGGAGAAGGGAAGGCTTCAGGAAGACCTTAGCGTGGTCTTTCAGCAATTGAAGAGAGCATATAAGAATGACGAGGTCAAACTTTTTAGCAGGGCCTGTTGCAATAGGACAAGAGGTAATGGTTTCAAATGAAGGAGGGTCAATTTAGATTAGACACAAGAAAGAAATTTTTTACAATAAGGGTGATGAAACACTGGCACAGGTGTCCCAGAGAAGTGTTGAATGCTTTATTCCTAGAAACATTCTAAGATAGGACGGGGCTCTGAGTAACCTGATCTAGTTGAAGATGTCCTGGCTTATTGCAATGGGGTTGCACTAGATGTCCTTTGAAGGTCCCTTCCCACTCAAACTATTCTATGATTTGGAAAAAAAAAAAAACACAAAACCCAACAACCAAGCAAATAAAAAAACCCAAACCCTACATAGTATACGTTGAAACTGAATTTGTGTCCAGGATTTTCCTATTTTAACTCTTCATTATCTGATAATTATATAATTTATCTTTTAACTGTTTTACTTGCAAAACTTGCTGGGTGAAAGGTTATTTATTCATCTTTCTTCCTATTGAAGAAATAGAGTTAGTAGAAAATATTCTCTATCAAAAATGACTCACAGATACAGCTCCCTCCCAACAAAAAAATTAACTTACTTTTAGACCATGATATTCTGTATTAGTATTAAAGCATTATGTCTATATTTAAGGAAAAATAGAGACTAGTAAAACAAGAAATGATATCTCAATTGAACCTTTCTTTATAGAGCTACTACAATTAATAGTTGACTTCCAGGTGCACTCTATGATGAATATATCAATGTAAATAAATAGCCCAACCTTCATCTGACTGAAAAGACAAGGTAACTTCAGATCAGATTGTATGGAGTGATTATTACTAAATTAGGATGCAATTCTGAAAATCCCTGATCTATACTGAATTCCTGATGAAGTCTGTAAGAAAACCTCGTGCAGTGAACTTGCAACATTAGCTCTATCTGGCACTAGGAGGTTCTTCATGTTTATAAAAAAGGCTATGAAATGTTTCTGTCTGAGAACACTGAAAATAGAAAGGTTTTTGTGTGTTAAGTTTTAATGTTTCATCAGTTCACTGTGTAACACAATGTGATTGCTAAGATGCTGTCTCTTAGCATCTTTGAAAGTATTGTTTTGCTACTTCATGTAGACATAGTTCAGAATTCAAGTTAAGAATTTGAAAATTTGAGGGTGATCAGCAAATATACCACTTGGATGAAATACTGGCATGACTGCAGCCAAGCAATGATAATATTTGTAACATTAAAAAAAAACAAGTAAACTAGCCCACCATGTAGACTTAAGCCTAAATACATGTCCGAAGTGTAAAGGAGCAAGATTCAGGATGGGAACAGTTCCAGGCATGGAGAAAAGCATACAGCAATTGGCAGGACTTTATTATATGGACCTTACAGTTATCATATGGACTTTACTGTTATTATGTGGTTTCATTGTATTCACACTACACAGTGCACAACCTGCACGTGCCCAGGCTTGCCGTGAGTTTGCCTGCTCCCTGCTTCCCCCACTCCTCCCCCTTTTGCCCGTGTCCCTATCCTGATTTGTTCCCCTGCTTGTCTGTCTCATGCTCCGCCCTATGTTCTGGCCCTTTCCCTCCGGAGTTGATAAGAACCTGCGTGCGCACTGGAATAAACGCTCTACCTGCATCCCACCTTTGTGTCCCTGACCCGTGCTGTGTCGCGGCCCCATTCCCCTCCCCCCTTTTGGACCGCAGCACCAAAGTGTATTCTTAGTATTTCTAAAATGTAGATTTTTCCTTGGGATCAAAGCTTTTTACAGGTCTATCACTTTTTTCCTAAGGATGATAAGCATTTAATTAGACAAGTAACACTGTATGTGCTCATTTCAGTGATGGAATGTGTTTCATTGATACTCTCAAGTCATAAAAATTGCCCTTACTGGGTTTTGCTAATATTTGGATAAACCTTTAAATTAAAGCTTTTTCTGCCAATTCTAAAATGTATCTTGATTTAGATCTAAGGTAAATGTTTACATCCTTAGTATATCTTGACCAGCAAGTTGACTTACCAACATTTTTAACACACATTTTTCCTTACATTGACTATATTATTTTGTACTTCTGGTGAATCATTAAGTAGAAGCCTCTGATTTTTTTGTTTTGTTAGGGTATTCTTAAGTAGTAAAACTATTTCCATTTGAAACACAAAGTTTTGCCCCAGTAATAAAGGTAGCGGGGAACAACAGCATTTCTAGTAATATAATCTCAACTGGGTTGTTTTGGTTTTTTATCTGTTGGTCTGGACACAGGAATTTAAGATACTGGTTGCAAACAGTAAAATTTATTGTTCCCCCACAAATACTGTTTGGTAACCATCAGAAAATAACAGTAAACAGGAAGGACCATGCAACATCCATACTTAATAAGAATTGGCATTTAGGTATCCACCTTCATAAAACTTGTCTCTCTTCTTTGAAATTATAATATAATGAAATACAATTTCTGGGCTGTACCAGCAGTAGAATGTGACAAAAAGTACCTGTGACATTTTGACAGAATATGTTGAATGCATCTTATTTGGAAAAAAAATCAGTCTAACAATGAAGAATTGAAAAAAAACCCAGAACTTCCCCAAACTGATGTAAAACTTTTCCATTCTATTCTATTAAGCAGCTATATTTCACTTTAAAATATTGTTACTATGTAAAGAAAGGAACTACATGTTTTGCAGAGGTTCTGGATTTACTACTTGGTAGTTTGCTAAGCAGGAGTAATATGTGTTGGTTTACTAGAAAAAATATCTCCCAAATGTCACAGAAGACAAAATAAACAGTAGGGTAAGTATTTGCTCAAATAATACATATTAATTCCAAAACAAAGACACCCCCTCTCCAAAAAAAACACTTAGTTCTGCATAGGCTGTTAATGACTGGCCTCAATAGCCTGTTAATACGTGACCTCATAGAGTATCAGGCAGAAAATGTATTCTATTTTTGTTGATATGATTCTATTGAATTATACGTCTCTTGTATTTGCAAATAAAAACAAACAAACAAACAAACAAATCCCAAAGGCCATAGAAAAGCTAAAATGCCAGAGAAAATTGGGAAAAAAAAGCTTCCTAAGAGATGTTTTCCAAAGAAATACCATGGATATTCTGATTCTAGATTCTAGACATAATCAAAACAGTATTAATTTCAGGTGGTCTATTGCTCACGCCAACAGAAAAATATTTGCCATATTGATTCTCTTGAGTGAGTAGTGGGGTGGGAGAGAGAAAACCTCTTTCAACAAATTGTAATCAGAGTGCAACCACACAATAGCTGCTTTTAATAATGTATATTTCGGAAGCCAGGTGAATATCTATTTATTTTTAAATTTGAGCACAGAATCTATTCAATTTCCTTATTGCTTAATGATATAACTGTCGTGAACTAGATTCTTGTCTCAGTAACACTATACAGCTACACCACTTCCACTAGGAGGTAAGTTGCTTCTGTGTTCTCTTTTAATAAAAAATGTTTATTTTCAATTTATCCAAATGTAGTCCTGTTCCTACAGTCAACCAGTCCTGGTCCGTGCTAAATAAGCATGGAGTTTGATAAGCAATATTGCCTGAATCAAGCCTGCTCCCAAGCTCCTTTAGGGATATTTCAGGGTTCCCAGTGAAAGTAACAATGTTTTGCTTATCTCTTTCTAACAACCAGATGTCTTCTGGCAGGAAAAAAAGTACTAGCAACAATGAACACTGTGACATAGGTATTTTAACTGTGGCTAAGAGGCAAAACCTTTAAGGCTACCACACTGAATAGCTTAGCTAGATAGAAAGCCTGCTATTTTTAATTGCTGACATGATGAGTAATTTACTGTTCTATCAAGTTTTCCTGTCTTTTGAAACTCCACATACTGCTTTGCGAGGTTCATTGCTTACACTACACATACTACATTCAGAGAACTTAATTTACTAATACAAGTAAACACAATTCTTTCTAAGAGATTCTAAAAATAATATTCTAAAAAATAATTCGAAAAATAATATTTTTATTGCAGAAGAGCCAGACATTTATTATTAAAAAAAAAAGATTTCATTGTGTATAGATGGTGTTTAGCATAATGTATGCAAGAGTTTTTTCTTTAGTGCACATACGTGGGACAGTTACCTCTTGACTCAAGAAAAATAAATTCAGATTATTTTTTGAAGAATCAGGATACAAAAGATCTTTTGTGTAGAGTTATCCTTCATTCTGAATCAGGCTGCATCCACGGTATTCTCAAGAATTTTAAGTTTGTGTGTCATTGGTTCACTTGCAATGCAAAGTTTAACTGTATTAAAGCATTGCTACAGTGTCTCATAAAAATAATAGTTTTTTCAAAGGAGTCTTAGTTTCTTAACTCTTATAAAATGTCATTTGATTAAATAACATCTACAGACCATTTTAAAAGTGTCAGCAGTGTGCAAAAGTACATTATTGCACATGTTGCTGCCACCGGTTCCTTATCACTGCTGAAATTTTAAGCTAGATATTCTATTGCCCTTCTGTGCATGTCTTCTTCACCAACACCTCATTTTCATCAGTGTAGTTTCACATATTTTGTTACTTCTTCACAGCAGGAAAAAATATATGAACTATGTATTCTTCTCTCCTTCCTGCCACCTTGAAAATTTCATTCTAATTTCTTGCAATTAAACCAGGTTCAGATTCTAGATTAACCAACAACAGCAGCCTTAAATCGTTTGCAGCTATATTGCTAAGTTTACAGAAAGCTTCAACAGACAGGTCAGCAAAGGAGACAAGGGAACAGTGGGACAGTCCATTAAAGTTAATTAGCTTGTTAAAGTAATTACTTTACATATTGGGCACAATAGTATCATGAACTTGTTCTGATTTACTTTACATTTATTCCTTCCCTGGGAACTTCCATGTGGGACATTAGGCTGTGGTTCAACTCAGGCCTAGAGAAGCCTGCTTGCCTCATGAAAAAGATTTCACTGCAATCAATAGCATTCCAGTTTCTGTCTTCTGTGGAGTAAAGATGGCATTGCTATTGCACCAGAATTGTGACCAAAATGCACGCGGTACATTTTGTGGTCTATAGTGTATACGACAGATAGAAAGCCATAGTTGAGAAGTAATGGTAACTCAAGAAGTGTTTCAATACGGCTTTTAAGAGTCCTAAAAGAAGGTTAGGAAGGCATTAAAAAACCAGCCAACAAAAACAAAAAATCCCATAAAGACATTCAGGTCACTTCAAAGTGGGAAAGATAAATCTCATGCAGTTCTTAAGATTCTTTCTGCTTTGTGTGAAGGAATGCAACTTGATCTGACTGATCTTGTGATCCAGGTGGGGGGAAAGTTTTAAATTTAAGTGGAAAGATTTGATTAGAAGGTATGCAACCGATCAAAATCTGCAAAAGCCCAAAAATATAAAGACATTTTTCCAGAACCTTACAGTAGCAGATACAATGACAAAAGCTACAGAAGGGATGAAAGGACACAAGAAAGAAAATCTCAAAATCCCCTGAGTATGTGAATATTGCTAGCCAGGAGCTGTTAAAAAACCAATTTAAAATAAAATGTGTATAAAGTATTCAGGAACACAAGACAGTTACCACTCAGAGATGTCAGCATTAATGATGACTTTTGAAACAGCAACAAAAAATTATTTTTCATTAAGAGCAAGTTAAGATAGACTTTAACACTTGCAATAGCAATTACACATACATATAGCAATAGACAACTATGACAATGAAATTAAAGATCAGTTCAAAAAGTATAGGAAGCTGTAAACTAAAAGGCTAAACTTCTGGAGCTCTGTGCTGAAAACACATCTAATACCACAGATATTTTCTGTTGACAGAGTGTATCTCTGAAAAATACAGAACCACAAAAGACCTTCAAAACAGTGAAAAAATAGCAAAGATTGGTGATTTATACATTAGGAACAATTGAAAGGCTATACTTCTCTCACAATTAGAGTTACCTTCTGCAATATCATCATTAGTTAAAGGAACAAAGGAGTAGGATTAGACTACATTTTACTTACTGAAAAGATTTTTGCTAAAAGAATAATTACCTTGAAGGAAATCTTAATGGTAGCATTCATTCACCATAGATTTTCATTAAAGAATTTGTCAGGTTTTATTAGGATTCAGTGCTGGGTATTTCAAAATATTATGAGATTAGAAAAAAATGATATGACACTGAAATCTGGCATGCCAAAATAAAAGCAGCTAAGTTTCAATCATTCAACATAATCACCACTGCCAAACATTTTCTTAACTCCTTTTGCCTCTTCTTTAGACAGGTAGATAAAATGTCAACTCTTCTAACATGACATAACAAAAAGAAAACAGAAGACTTTCCCACTTCTAAAAATAAATAGTTCATGAAAAAAAACTCACAATTCTAAACAGACCTTTAGAAATTCTCAGTAGATAAAATAGTGCAAGGAGAAATAGCTTTGTATATCTTGACAGTCAGCAAGACTAAAGGGAACTACCACAAATACAGAAGACATCAGCTACTGAATTTGACTGCCTAAACAAGATTTGGTTATGAAGAACAATACACAATTTAAAAAACAAACTATGACTTCAACTATAATAATTATAGTCTTAACATGTGTAGGTGAAAGCTGGAAAACTAATGAGTCAGGACAGTTTGACAGCAAAAGCTTCATGAAAATGCTAGGTTGAAAGGAATTAATTTGTAAACAGATTTATTTATTCAGAGAAGTCTACAGCTCCTAATCTGTGAAGTTTTTTAAGAAAAGAAGGTTGAAATATCTAGGGCATGAGCTAGCAGTGGCTCCAAAATCTTTATTCACTAGATATGTCAGTACATTGCAAGAAGAACCAGCAACCAACTGAGGGAAAGCACCGTGTCAAACAGTGCTTGTGCCTGTGCTGGATGGACTATTTGAATTCAGCAAGAGTTCAGTGTGTCCTGAGTAACATCTAAAGGTAGATGAAGGATTTATTCTTTCCTCCAGTTAAGTTTTCAGAACACCAAAATGAAGTGCTGATGCACTGCTCAACTACTTGATATTTTAGTTTTTCAGTGATTTTCTTCACAGTAAACTTTCAAGTTTCTGCTAAAGGTGATGATGGTATCTTAACTTCGTCAAAGAGTAGTAGATAAAACTGTATTAGTCAACTGAAACTCCAGTCACCTGACACTGCTGTATCAACATGCTATCTTGCTACAAGAACAATTGTCTTCCATACCACTGAATGTTTACTTCCCTACTATTATATGGCTGTCTGATTTTATTTATTTTTTCAGTCTAAGCAGCTCTTTTCTGAAAAAAATTGACTATGGATTAATTAAACATAATGCAAGTTAGCATTTTGTCTAATTCACTGCAATGCTAAAACTCACAAGTAATGTTAAACCTCAATTTTAGAATTAACTGAGTCAGATTTTTACAGATATTTCTTCCTGGAAACAACTATATTCCAATTTTAAGTAAGATCAAGCACTTCAGATTTTATTCTACAGCAGAATATCATTTCAGTGGTTCATTAGACTAAAGCTTGTGAAAGATTATAATGCTACAAGAGGCCTTATGAAGTTTAATTAGCTTCTTTAAGTATGTTTTACAAAACATTGGTGACACACCAGTAAAGTGTGGATTTGTTATCTTTCATGATAGTAAATTACATCCCAAAGCTGTTACCACACTACTAGTCTCTTAACTCAATTTCTGTAGCAATATTAAATTTTAGCAGTAATGAACACTCACAAAATACCATTATTAAGTTCACAAATCCTAAAATGCCTTTAACAATTCACTGAGATTGAATTTACACTGGACCATTTCCCAAGTTCTAAGGATAATGCTAAAGTACCTTACCTATTATCAACCAACTATTTCAGATGGTAAGTGGAAGATTGCAGAATTGTGATATATGTGCATGGTGCTTTACACATAAACTAGATTTAATTCTTTTTGGTGATGTCCTTACAGACAGATCAATCTAAAACAAAGTAGTTCAATCAATTGGTCTTTGTATTTTTCCATGGAACAATTTCCTCAATAAATAGAGTTTGAATTGGATATTTGCAGACTGTGCAAAAGACTCTAGTAACTTAAAAAATGTAGTGAAGATTATAAAGATGCTTGCATTGCAAATAATGGGGAACATTGGAATATCAGCTCCTACACCTGAAAAAAAGAAGACTGTGATTTTTTCAAAATGTTTATGATTACTTCAAAAAAACAGTGCTCACTAATTAGTTTCTCAATGTGTGGCATCACAAAATCATTTGCTATCTCAAACCTTTTATCTTATTATAATTTTCAGTAGAAGAATTGAGATATTATGTGTAACAAAAATAAACCATACAAAATAAATGCATTTGATTATGAAAACTTATCACTATGATTAGGTTTTTACATTTCCTCCAATTACTCAGTTCCCCAAACTGAGAACTGGGTAATTGCCCCTCTTTGCACACATGTGAAGGCAAAGGTTGATGAAGAAGGGGGTGCTAGTTCTAGGCTGACTTGATGCTCCTTACCTTCTACCTGTAAGCAGTCTATGCTGTGTTGTTGTTGTTTGTATGTATGTACGTTGCTGTGACCCTATTAGGTTTAGATGTGCATGACTGTTTACTATTTTCATTTTAACATTTGCTTATATGATTTAATTTTGGACAAAAGGTCCAAATCCTAAATGATGTGATGAGAAGGTGTACAAACAGTAATTTCATTTTTTTTCCCATGAAATTTTCAAATCAGCTTTGTAAGCGTAATAAATAGTACAGAAGGTTTACACAGTCTGCAAGTGATAAGCCAGGTAAGGAAATTGTATGAAATTCATGATCTCATTAGCATAGCTAAAAGTTCCATTTAATAACTTCTACAGATAAAAATGTGGTATAATATTTTTAAATTTCCACATATAGTTAAAATAATATTATCTTGAAAAATTAAAAAATATTACTTATTTTCAATATACTCATGGCTTCTTAGGAAAAATCAGTAGAATGACACACTTCAGTTTCCTGTTTTGGTATGTTTATTGTAAAGTAAAGCCTTCAGTAATATGAATCTGATGATTCAAGCAAATATAGATTATCATAATAATGAAATTTTGCTGTTTACAGGATCAACTATTATTCAAAATTATTCAAAAACGTGACTAGTTATCACAATCTAAAAGCACTGAATGAACTTTTAAAACCACATGCTTCAAAATATAATTATTTTATTTTTCCTTCACTTCTTTAAAAATATATTTGACAAAATAAACACTTGAAGAAAAGTACCAAGATCAGTGTTTACAGAGCCATAGTGCTGTCTACTCTTTTATATGGTTCTGAATCATGGGTCATCTACCGCCACCACCTGCATCTCTTAGAACACTCCCATCAACGCTGCCTCCATACAATCCTAAACATCCACTGGTCAGATTATGTGACCCATACATCTGTTCTTGAACAAGCAGCAGTCACAAGTATCGAAGCCATGTTGCTGAGAACACAGCTGCGTTGGGCAAGGCACGTCTCAAGGATGAAGGACCACTGCCTCCCTAAGATCCTGCTTTATGGTGAACTTGCCACTGGCTGCCACAAGAGAGGAGCCCCGAAGAAAAGATACAAGGACTCCCTGAAACAACATCTCAGCCTTGGCCATATTGATCAACATAACTGGTCTACTCTGACCTCCAATCGGGAGGTCTGGAGGCACACCATTTATAACGCTGCTGGTTCCTTTGAGAACGCACACAGGATCACTCTTGAGAAGAAAAGACAACACAGAAAGACTTGTGTCTTGCAGAATATACCACCTACGGAGTCTTTCTGCTGTGCCTTTTGCGATTGGACATGTCTATCTCGTATTGGCCTTATTAGCCACCAGCGTGTTTGTAACAAATGTAGACAGAGTCTTTCCCTAATCTTCGTTCGCGAAGCCTAGCCATGATGACATGTTTATACAAAAGTTTCTTGCTGCAGAAGTGTCCTTGAATAAACAGCACACATTCTCTGACAGAATCACACTCTGCAAATGCTCATAATAACCAGATTGAGAAAGCTTCCAAGCTCCACAACTAAAAAAGGTAAACTAGATTGTGGTTTGTTTGATCCAAATGTAGTGGAAAATTAAGGGTGGATCTTAGTCCTTGTGCTGAATCTATTTTAGGAATTTAATTATGATAACCTGCTAGAAAGAAATTCCAGGCTCCATCAGAAATCTCAGTTCTCCTACATATCCTTTTTTTTTTAATGCTGAGACATAATATAAAATATTTCATTTTTTAATGTAAATTAGGTGTCTACAAAATGATTTCATAGGTGCTGAATTATGATACACTGAGCAATGAAATCCTGTTCTTTTTTTTTTTTACATTTCCAGAAACAACAATCTTGTGTTCATGATTTTAATTGTGTACCCTTATACTGATTGCAAGCTCGATGCCATATTCAAGTTCCCAAACTGAATAGGAGGAAATATTTTAGCTATCTGATAATCAGAATTCAAACTTGCTTCTTTTCTGCATTAAAAATTTAGAATTTTAAAAGAACAAGTAGAGCTGTACATGTAATTTACTGTTTATTTCTCTTTCATCTGTGTCTTATGCATTTAAAAAGCAAAGAAACAAAGGTAAAGGAAAAGTAATTTTTGAAAGGCAGACATTTATGGTGAATACATGCAATCTGTCAAAAAAAATCTAAAGAATGTAGTGGTACTTTCAAAACAATTTAACTAAATAACTACATTAGTACAATGAAAATCTGTGCATTCTCTGTATAGAAAGGAATACAATGTTATATTTGTTATTTATTTTATCATGTTGTAATAAAAATTATTCTGCATATACAGGAATAAATTTGTATTTATAGAACCTGAAATTACAATGTTCCAACTCAGATTTGCAACGTCAGAGAATACACACACTTTTGTGTCCTGTCAATAAGTTACCACTGCACCTAGATTCTCCTCATGTGTGATAAACAACTAAACCAAACAGAACATTATTCTTGTTTCACTGATGTTAGTAGGGACCACTTGAATACACTCACATCTAGTATAATTTTACAAGGTAACTCTTGCTGTAATTTGTTATATCCATTTCTGTTATAATGATTCAAATGTTAAAAGTATAAGGTTTAGTCAAATATTTAGCATGACCCTAGTGCTTAATGAACTATGTTGATCTCTGACAATGAAAAGAGATGAAATGTTATTCAACGAAAAGGAGTCAAAGAAGATAAAGAAAGATTTGTATGATGCTGTTATTAGGTTTGGAAGAAGCCAAACAGGAGCAGATAGATGTTGTGATCTGATCTTTAGAGATGACGAAAAAGAAATTAGAACAACTGCTAAGGTTTAAATGGATAGTTTATGAGCAGTAGGACTACAAAAGCTGTAAATTCATCACAGGTAATTTAATGTCTGGGTATGGTTTTCTCATGTTGTTCGGTTAGTTATTTTAACTGGTGATAATGCTTCTGATGAAGTGAACTGAGATGGATTCTACATTCCAACTTCTGTCTACTGAGCAGGCAGGCATCAAAAGAAATAAGGTATTTTTTAAAAAGCTCAGTGATAGGGACATTGTAGGAACAATCATAAATACATTTTTATAAACTCCGTTTTAAATGTGAAGAACCAGCAACATATCCAACAGAAATAATTAGTGGGAAATACTGCAACTGTATTTTGATTTATATAAACAAGTACTGATGACATTATAAAAAATTCAAGACTGCAAAACACTAAGAATGGGGATTAAAACATAGATGTACCTAAATCCTAAATCACAGAATTGTAGAATGTTTTAAGTTGTAAGAGACTTTAAAAATCATCTAGTTCCAACATGCCTGCCATGGGCAGGGATGCCACCCTGCCCCTTGCCACCTGCCATCAGGTTGCTCAGAGCTCCATCCTACCTGGCCTTGGACATTTCCAGGGATAGGACAACCACAGATTCTCTGGGTAACCTGTTCCAGTGCCTTATCACTCTCATGGAAGTATTTCTTCCCAACAGCACTGGCAATTAAAACCCACTGTGCTGATTTTGGCTGAGGTAGAGTTCATTTTCTTCACAGTGGCTGGTATGGGACTGTGTTTTAGATTTGTGCTGAACACAGAGTTGATAATATAGAGATGTTTTTGTTATTGCTGAGCAGGGCTTACACAGAGTCAAGGCCTTTTCTGCTTCTCAAACTGCCACACTGGCAAGGATGGTGGGGGTTCATGGGAGGTTGGGAGTAGCACAGATGGGACAGGTAACCTAAACTGACCACAGGGATATTCCATAACACGTGACATCATGTTCATTATATAAAGTGGGGGGAAGAAGAAGGAAGGGTGAGACATTTGGAGTGTTGGCTTTTGTCTTCCCAAGAAGCTGTCACATGTGAGGGGGACCTGCTCTCCTGGAGATGGCTGAACACCTTCTGGCCATGGGAATTCCTTGTTTTGCTTTGCTTGTGTGTGTGACTTTTGTTTTTCCTATTAAACTGTCTTTAATTTCAACCCACAAGTTTTCCAGCTTTTACCCTTCCAAATATCTGCCCCATCCCACTGGTGGGGGACTGAGCAAGTGACTGCATGGGGCTTTTGTGCTGGCTGGGGCTAAACCACAACACCCACCTAAAGCAAGATGAGATGGAAAGCTAAATGTCACATAAAGTGCTCTGGAAATATTTTTCTACCTGACTGTAAGCAAATTCATCAAATTAAATATTTTATTAATATTAGCAAATTTTTCAAAAAAAACCAAAAAAAAGTTAAGAAATTCTGTACCTTTAACATCTGGTAAATGTTTTTTACTTATTCTTTCATCATGTGAAAATGTGTCTCTGTGAACAGCTGTTCTATGTGGCAAATGTTCTATGTGACACAATTTGTCTAACGTGCTGCCCTGTGCCGGACACAGCAGGTTCCAGCTGGCTCCAACCCACCCACTGCAGGACACAGCTGAACCCACACCTGAGGGGGGGGGCACTTCAGAGAAAATGTGTTTCAAAAAGGGCAAAATGCTGTATGGTAATGTGAGGAGTGAGATCAGAAAGTGTGAGAAACAGCCCTATGAACAAGGTGGGAGGCAGTGCTCCAGATGCTGGGGCAGAGATTCCCCACACGTGAGCAGATTTACCCTGAAGGACTGAAGCCCAGTCTACCAGTTGCATACATCTACCTATAAGGATGTTTATTTTTGATTTTATTTGACTATATTTTGTACTCAAAAACAAAGAGAGGAAAAAAAGTGTGTTTCCTACAGTATAATAGTAAGTCCAGGGATTTGTGATCTGCTTAAATCACACAAATGAAAGGCTGTATCTGAAAAACTGTAGGACTGAGATGAGCAGACCCTTCAGGTGACACACCAAGAGCTGCACAAAACATTCAGCTCTTCAGGAACTTAGAATGTAATACAGCTCTTCAGATAACCGTGTCCTACATGCCATTATGCAGGGGGATGCCCTGAAGTAAACCAGAATGCTCCCAGAATATACAAAGGCTTTGCACACAGGCTAGTGCAAGGACTGACAAATAGGTACTTACAGATGAAACTCAAGACTGATAATATATAGCCATTTGAATTCTTAGAGTATCTTTTCTACTATTTATAAAATAGGAATCTGAAAATTCACAATTTATTAAGAAATTAGTATTTCTCTTTCCTCTGAAAAGGTTTCCACTGTCCAACTTAAAATCTCAGTGGTGGTGAACTACTATCCCCAAAGTTTTTGTAATAGATCAGCTTTGAAATCACATATTAATGATAGTATATTTTTAAAATTAACTATTTTTATTCATGGATTACTAAATGGAACTAATTCATACTTAGCATTGCTTCTGCAGATTCCAGATGTGACCAAAGATAAGGATTTTGTCATGAGATGTGTTCTCGAATCCATCTATTTGTTGTACTTTGGAAAGTGATATAAGCTTACTGATCAGAAAATTTCAAGGTGCAGACAAACATTACTTATATGTAAAAATAGAATTAATTAATCAAGACACTTCGGCAGCCACTGAGATATGAAACTTTAAAAAAAATTGCATAAGCCATTCCACATTTACCAAGCAACCTCCTTTGATTTTGATTGCATAGTATTTATTTAAATCCAGGAGGAGAAATTGAGGATAGATTCAGAAACACTTTGTCAGCCTTAGATTTCCCTGTTATTTCACAACAGTGAAATGCTTAAAGAAACCAAGCACAAACATGATAGAACTGTTTAGAAAAAAGTCAGTGAATCAAAGAATACTTACTTACCCACTTTTGAAACTAAGAAAAGATTCTGTTAGCAAATAGCTGCAACTATTCTTCCTTCAGGCTTCAAAAAGAAACCAAATAATGGAAATTGATCAAATTATTTTTAAGTCAAACAAAATACAGATTTTTTGCTATTTTGACTTTTCAGTTCATGTTTATTTGACTTTAGAGTATTTGAAAAGGGAAAAAACCCCTTCTTTGATCGTCTTTCTGATTTCTCTAAGCATCCATATTCTGTTCTGGGCAGAATTCATAATTTGAGACTTATGTTCTGGGATGGTGGGGGGGATTTGCTAGTTCTAATAGAACAAGCAACACTGTCCTTATAAACTAAAAACTAGTTTATAGGAATATTTTCTAAAATGTTTTACTTGAGTTTATTCACCTTCCTTCAGTAGTCAAATGAACCTTTACTCTTAACTTCTAGGAATATTGCATTTCATATCAAATATGATCGAGGATAAACTTCCTTTACCATTATTTTTTATTGAACTTTATTATTATCGGCCTCTGGAGCAAGATCTTGTTGTGCTTATGAGAAACATTCTAGGGAATAGCTCCCTTAATGGCAAGACTCACACAAATAGCAGTAAGGGAAAAGTTGTAGTTAACAAGATCACCCCAAGTATCCCTACTACTTCTGCACCATGAAGTAATGGAGAACTTCTAAAAGTTGCAATAGCAAAATCTTCTGCAACAGAAAGACTCTTTCTTTCCTTGATCTTACAACAGCCTATGTTCTATTGCTCTAGATAAAAATAACACTTTGGTGTTTGGTTTTTTTTCCTTCTTTAAATGTATAGAAAGCGAACAGAAAATTGCAAAAGAAAGTGGTTTCCTTGCTACCTGTTTTGTGAGTAATGTTGGTCCTTCTATGGTCTTGAGCGAGTAAATTTTGGCCAAGGAACTATACCCAGACATTTAATTGGGGAACTCTGGGGCATGTAGGGTATGATTCAGTTGACCATACTGCATAGTGTCATTTGAGATATCCTATCCAGCAGGCAATCCAGCTGCTGATCCAGTAATGCCTTGATCCCTGCACTTGGTGCCTACAGCTAAATTGAACCCAAGGATTCAGTTCTTGTGACACTTATAGTGACACTTATACATCTTAAAACAGACTACCTCTTATTTCAGATGTGAAAAATTTTCTATAGTTCTTATGAGTTAGGTCTGCCAAGCATTTGTTGGAGTTGTTTGTAAATCCTAGGATATCTCATATGGCTCTGGGCACTTATATTTAAGCAGCTGAAATGCTGAATTGAGCCTCAACACTTGGCTGAAGATCAGGAGGAGACCAAGACACCTAAATGACGTGTATGCAGGCAGCATAGCCGTTTCACTCAGTTAATTCACCTCATGTTGCAAAAGGGAGTGACTTTCAACAGGTCTTTTGCCATATCTGACAATTCCATTCTCAGATACCTCAGGATATGCTTAAGCAAGTGAATTGCATTGCTACTGGCAAGTTGATGAACTAAATGGATTTCTAGGCTCAATTTAGTGTATTGCCTCACGTTGTATTGACCTAAGGGAAGCTTAGTCATCTTTCACATGTAGACATTAACATGCAGACTTTTGAGTTCAAGTACTTTAATCTCTTGCCAAATTCTACTCTAAGGAATTTGTGCAGCTAACCTATAGACTAATCAACTATTACCCTTATACCCTGGGAAGCAATAGGAAAAAATTTCATTTCTATTTTTAAATAATTAGAGGATGCTTAAACATATTTATAGATAGACTTACTCAGAGAGAGTATCTCTAGTTATACATAGCTACTCATTTATTTCACTTTTTAATATGTCAAAGTAATTAGATTGAAACTTTCAATTTTAATAAAGTGAAAGTGATTACAATTTCTCTATTAAAAAATTCATGCAAAGAAGTTGAGAGACTTCTGTGACTACTCCGACAAAGAATCCATCATTTTTAATGTAGAAATATACCCATTCCTAGTCAGATGTTATAACTGGTACTTTTCCTTCCCAAATTGCATTTTTATTTTATTATTTTTTACATCTAACAGAACTGGAAGCAATCTCTGACTTTTCATGTCATCATAAAGAAAAAATAAAATCCGTTAATTCTTAACAATCAGGGTCCCACAAGTTTTAAAATAAGGTATGTGATTCTGTTCCCTTGTGATTTGAATGTTTTTGAAATAACCAAAATTTAAGATGTGTTCTTAAATTGCCTTTCCTGCATAAATTATAACTACCCCTAGGAGAAATTAATTTAAGACAGGAATTGTAGCCCACAGTGACATAATGCTCAGTAGTTTGTCACTGTTTGACTTTATTTAAACAACTTGCTCCTAACACATTTGAATTGAGTAAATATTTGGTATTTATATGTATTTTAAATTTAAAAAAATCTGTCAACATACAATACATAATGCATGTATTCCTACCTGGTCCTGATTTCCTTAACAGAAAGAAGGACTAGATGGGATTCTTAATTCTTCGAGAAAATGAAATTTCCAAAGCTTCTTTAACAAAGTTTTGGGGTAAAACATGAGATTTCCTCTTCACTTGTTCAACAGTTTCAGTTTGCTTTGAGTTCTTTCATATTTGTACTATATAGTTTTTCTTTCTGGGCTTAACTATTTAATTTCAGAAAAATGTAAAACAATACCAGTACAATTATTTCTATATGAGAAATTTTTATTTAATAGAATAGGAAGTTAAAAATCTAAGAGAAGACATTTTGATTCCCTTTTCTCATCAAATACCTCTCTTTCAATACCATCACACTGACTGTTCTATCACTGCCTACATCAGATGCAGCTATATAAGAAGGAGTTTTAAAAAGATTAAGTTGTATTCTTAAATGCATATCTGTGGTTTCATATTGTTGTGCTTCTTGCTCCAAAACTTATTCTCTTCTAGCCAAAGTTACAAACACAGACCACTTTCCTGTGAAAGACAATCACAGAGGGAAAAAAGTGCTCTCTGTTTGCAGCCCAGGTGAGGGAGCATCTGTCATGAACATATCTGAGTCTGAAATGCCAAATACATGAAAGGTCCTGGGCACATTAAACTGGCACATACGTAAAGTTTGGCATCCACTTGTGATGTGATCCTGAACACTCTGCTTTGGAACTACCAGTATGCAATACCTGAGTCCATCAGTATCTGACTTAAAAAGTCCCACAAATTTCTAAGTCCAGAAAAATGATGCTCTTTTATCAATACTTCTTGAGGAAACTTTATCTATTGGACATTTTGGAAAGCCATCTAACATATTATAAAAGATTGATGTTTCCCATTCTCTCTAAACGCCCCCCCCAAAAAGAAAAGGTTAAGACACAATTCCTTTCTATATCAGGGTGCAGGATATATCTATATCTAGGGTGCAGGAAGCTCAATGACTCTGAACTGACCTTAATTTTGGTGACAGTTCTCAATATGTAAAATCAATCTACAGGGTTGCCATTACAGTAACAGTGAACATGTGAAGAAAGAAAACCCCTGAAAGAAATTAAAATGCAACCTCAAGCATCCAAAAAGAGGTACTATCATACTGTGGAGATGATAACATGAGACAGTAAACACAAAGAACTTATGACCAACTGTATAGGCCCTCACCAGCCAACACGTCTATGTACTGATACAGATGAGAAATTACTGCTGAAAGAGAGATTGGCACGGCTTGAAAATGACAAAATAAAAGCTGTTTTTATCTCAGTAGGCTCTATAAAACAGTACACCTGATCATTATTGCCTATTCCAATTAGTCATGAGTCCATCAACAGTAGCTGTAGAATTAACTTTCCTTCCTTTGAGGTGGAAAAGATTTTTGCAGCATTTATTCAATCAGTTCCCAAATTAGCTGATGAGGAGCAGTTTAATGACATGCCAGCTCTGTTGTACCCATGATAATGTGTTTTGTCCTTTTTGATAACTTCAGGTATCTATCATTATAAAGCAAAGAGGCAGTGCAATTTTTCAGATGAAAATACAGAATTAACTCTTGGGTTACTTAACAGGTTATTTCAACTGTGCTAAGTAAAACAGGGTTTTAATTAATTTTAGATTATGATTATGTGCATAAAGGTTTGTGTACAGAATACAGATCAATACCATCCTTTGAGATACAAATTTTAAACTGAAACTCATAGTGTGAGTTATTTATTCTCATATACGTGTCATTAATGTGGACATTTATTCCATAACTATATTATCAAACAATTTGATAAAAGCTTGAGAAGAATTTATTGTAGTAAAATGGTACTTTTGATGACCAATCTCAAACCAGGGCATTCTGACCCCACCTTGAAATAGTAAGTGATCTAGATAATGTACTGATAACCCATTTCCTTTAAATAAGACTATGAGGGTCATGAAGTTTTACTGAAGATGCAACTGCCTGAGACGACTCATGGTTAAAATATGTCTCATGATATATTAAAAAAAAACACTCTATCATTCCTATCTGATATTTTGCTTCTTCAGTAATATACAGAACGGTAAGAAGAAGAAATATGCCAAAAAATAACGTTAAAACTCTTAAGAAAGGATCAAGGGAAGACAACTGTTAGTAAACTGAAAGATGTTGCTCTAGTCTTATTTTACTAGTAAGCTTAATTGAGCTTGCTAACAACTGATTAGCATAAAGACTTGTAGTTCTAGCTTTGTGTCAGAGTAAATAGTTATTTGTAATTTTTTTCTGATACTGCCCGATGATCAGTTATAAGACCTCTTATTGAAGGAAAATACTAATATTTACTTAACTAAAATTCCCCCATGACCATAATTTGTCAGGACTATTGCAGCATCTTTCTTTACAAAATTAAAAAGACTATAAGACTTTACACCGTCAACTCCACTGACATCATATTTAAAACACCAAAAGGTGTTAAAAGGATTAAAAGCCCACAAGATTTTGCCATATAAATGAATAAACAATGATACACAAATTCTGGAAAGTTATGACTTTGGAGGAGACAATACAGAAAGGATCCTGGTCCATGAAATGAATCGCTTCTGCAGAACTTGAGAGAATATGATTTTTACCTGCCATTTTTTAGAATACTAAGATGATTCAGTTTTTAAAACTGTCATTATTTTTCCTACCTACTTTGTGTATATTATAATAGACAATTTTGCACTAATTTCTACTTATTGTCCTATTTTCATGCCAACAAGGTGATAATGCTAAGTTGAATCAGAAAGTTCCATTTGTAAAGGGAGTCTACAATATTAGAGGCATGCCAGACAAAATATCCTCAACAGAAAACAATCATAGGATGTAATCCTACCTCAAATATAGGCAAAGAAAAGCTGTGAAAGGAAAGCCGGGGACTATTTCTCCATAATTTGTGTTGTGTTATAAGCAGTTCCATATGCAAGAACGTGCTAAAGGTATGTAATTATACATGCTCAATATAAAAGCAAAGTCAGGCACTGATGAAGTTCATGGAAGTAAAAAGGCACAGCTGAAAAACATCCAGCTTGAAACTACATTTTCTTCATACATAAGAATTACAAGAAACCTTGGTAGTTTTTATTTCCCTATCCCGTTCTCCCATTTTTTCACCCATATATTGCAATGCCTGTTTTGTCTCCTAGGATGTTGTAAATAAATACAGTTAGTGATCTCTTTGTATTATATGTATGCACAAGTCCTAGGGCAGTACACAGTCTATAATTTGAGCATCAGCATGCTATTGCAATACAATGACGTGGAAAAAACAGTCAAATAATACACTGCTGAGTAGAACATTTTAATATACAAAGGGAATTTCAAAATAATAAAATAATAGAAATATTGCAGGATAAGCAGTACTTGGCATCCTCAAGTCCCTACAACTAACAGTGATTATTTTTTGGAAAATGGTAGAAAAAGTAGAAATAATGTGGCAGATTTGGAACTCCATCTGTGACATTATTAACAAAATTTGAAAGCATACTTGTGTATGTGTATGGTACATGATATTGAAGGATTCCCTTCCAGAAAGATCTCTTCTCATAAATTTTACCCCTCATTGCTCTGTGCAGGGCTTCTATTATTAAGTAGAATCTAAATTAAAAAATTCAATATTTTACTGAGAACATAATAGTACTTGTACATTTTAATAACCTCAAGGTTCTGAAGTCTCTCTCTATCAGCTACTCAGATGCCATAAAATACTTTAGTAGAAGTGTACAAGGCACACAGACAGCCTGCAGGAGACCTGTGATAATGACAGTGTGAAATAAGAGGAAAAATCTCGAAATGAAAAAAAATAATTCTTTTTAGATATTCCACTAGTAGAATTCCTGTCAGGGACTTTTTATTACAATATTAAATAGAAATTTTTAGGGAGGGAAAGACTTGGAAGTAAAATGAGAACCTCCTGAAAGCGTCAAAACCTCTCTTTTGGCTCTGCAGTCAGACAAAAGATTTATGAAGCTATTAACAGGAGACAATATTCTAAATAGCAGACTAATTTTGCATTAAATTGCTATCACTTCTGTGTTTGCAAGCCCTATACAAAAGTGATCAGAGCTGAACAAGAGTCTTTGGAGACTGATCTCATATAAAGGGGCCTATATTCTTAACCACATATTATAATTTATGAAGCAATAAATCAAGAAGTGTTAGTAATACAAAAACATCTCTTTGAAGAAAAACAACTTGTGGAGAACTGAGGGTAAGACTGTAGTAACATAAGAATAATTTTCATCTTTTGCTAATCATGGTATCTATATTACAGATATACTGAGTCATTAGTTCTTTGTGTAGACTCTTGATTAAACTTGTCTTTATTCTTTCTTTAAACATAGAGCTTCCTATGCAGAAGTTAGATGAGGTCAGAGACAAGCATTGTTTCTGTGATCTGTGACAGCTAGTTAGTGGGAACAATCTTGTCAGATAAATTTTACCCTTTGAAACACAGCATGTTGCAAAAAAATTAAGCAAATTCTGTTTCATTCTGATTAAATTAAATCATAAGTCATAAACAGATGAGAAGAAAAGGAAATAATTTACTCACTAAAAAATTGCATTTCTTTCTCCATTGCACTTTCTTGATAAGACTACTGTGAAGTATATCAAAATGAAACATGGAATCACATTGATATTCTCTGGTATTTGATCTCAGTAGGGTATCTCTTTTCTCTCAGACACATAATCCATTTCTTACATACAAGATACAAATACTAGCATACTGTAGGACCCAATTCCACAATCAAGTGACAAATACTGCATCTTTAAACAACAATTTTGCAGCTCAAAATTGACAGAAACAGGTTAAAGCCGATGTATTTATATTGGATGATGCAGAACAGGATCATCCATCCCCATCATAAAAAATAGCCTAAACCTTGAGTATTAGGCCACCTCCAGCATCTTTGCCCCAGCAGTTATAGGGATGGTTGCTACCTTCCTGAAACCAGTCACACAGGCCCACTTTCTAAGCTTGTCAAGGTCCTTCTGGACTGCATCCCTTCCCTCCAGCATGTCAACTGCATGTCACAGTTCGGTGTCATCAGCAAACTTGCTAAGAGTGTACTCATTCCACTGTCCATGTCACTAACAAAGATGTTAATTAGCACCAGTGCCACTTTTGACCCCCAAAGAATGTCACTCATCATTTGTCTCCATTTGGACATTGAGCCATTGACTGCAACTGTTTGAGTGTAACCATCCTATCACTTACATAGCCTCTGGCTTGGTGTTGGACACTGGGATAGAAACCAAAAAACATGCATTTGTAAGGAATAGTCCATGTTACTTTAAAATTATATTTCAAATTTCAAATTACATCTGTTCATGGCATAGTAAGCCTGACTATTAAGACCCAAAAGCCTTTGTCTCAGTCTCTACCATGGTAATAATATTTATTCTTTTCACAGAGTATTTTCAGATATGGAGATGAAAACTACTGTATAAGTCTAAGAACTGTCCACCATCTTCATTTCTACCTCATTAATGGTCACATTATATCTTGATACAAATTTCTGTCTTATGCCATGTTCTCTCTGTCTTTGAAAGAATGTCTATGAAAGACATTCTTGTAGCATGGTCATCAATTTTTCAAAACCTACAGTTGTTTTTATTTTATAAAGATATTGTACTCAGGCCCTGAGAATTAGCACAGGGTCCTGAATGAACTGGTAAATTCAACAGGTTTCCAGAGCAGAAGGAAGGGAGCAAGTTATTTCTTTTTGTTTCAGAACAGGAGTACCTCACAACTTGAGCAATAGAGGACTTCTTACAGAGCTCCTACAAACAGGCATTTTTTTTCTTTAAAGGTACTGAAAGCTCTTCCTCCTGACTTGTAATAATAGCTACTATTTTTCCTCGTAGCTACTATTTGTCCTTTTGACAACTACATCAATTTTACTCTTGAATAGGAGCATCTTTTGTGGTTATAAATAATCATTCTAATTTCTTAAGTGCTTCAAAAACTAAAGAGTCCTAATACAGACCAACAAAGCAGAAAACTACTCTGTAGAATGTATAGGGGAGGAGAAAAGCACCAAAGAGAAGGTCTGATTCTATCAGATAGAGTAATTTAGAGTAACTCCTCAATTCTTAGAAATTAAAATGATACTTAAGTAGTCTTTAATGATTTGTAAAAATGTGTTCTGAATGTCCTGTTTTCAGAAATCTTAGTAGTCACATGTCTGCCATTTACAGCAACGTTTATTTCTTCTTGAATCATAGTCTAATACACAAGTAGATGTAAATTAGCACTTTTCTTTATTTTTTTCTTCTGATGACTTACAAGTAATATATTCTTATTCTTTTCTCCTCCTTCATGAACAGTTTCCTGTGCCATGGTATTCTGAAAGAAAGGGTTTGTCTTCTATTTCGATTCACAATAGTAAGAAGTGTCTGTCTGTCTATCAGTGTCTGTTATAGAAGTTAAAAGCCAGTATCGGAACATGTATAAAAATCTGTCAGAATTTTATCCCCTTCTAAACAAGAAGACTTTACATATAATCAGTTATTTGGACAAGTTAAGCTAAAGCTGTGGACAAAATAATCTTATTACTGTGAATGCATTTATA
The DNA here is from genome assembly GCF_003984885.1 of Neopelma chrysocephalum. Lineage (NCBI taxonomy): Eukaryota > Metazoa > Chordata > Aves > Passeriformes > Pipridae > Neopelma > Neopelma chrysocephalum. Next base: position 13,673,442 of record NW_020897742.1, read on the forward strand.
AAAGAATTTCTCTATCAAACAAATGCTGGTGATAGAACTCAAGTCAGGATTGGTCTACACAACACACGTGGCAGTTTTTCAGTTTTAAAATGTCAGATATATGACCCACATTCCTTGAATAATTTGAGTGTTTTTCAAGGGAAAAAGATGGGAAGAGTCTGTAATAAATAACTGTAGTTTGTTTTTTGTTTTTTTTTTTCATTTTATCAACTATTCAAGAAAATTACCTGCCTGTAAGCCAATCTGTTCCTTTTGAATCTCTCAGGAATTCTCTCCAGCCTTAACAGGTTAAGTTCCAGAAGTAAGCTTTAAGTCTATTAGGACACATCACTTTCAGAATTGTATGAACCCAGTCAAGAGTCATCTTGGTTAAGTCGTAATTTTATATTGAAATGAATTTAAAATGTGGTGTAGAATCATTAGTCCTCACTTACTTGGGATATCCATTACTTTCTATAGAAAGTCAAGCATTATTTCAATGATGGAGAAAATCTAATTTATGTTTTCTGATTCATTGTGGTGGTTATAGACAAGATAGAGTCAGATGCTTTCAGGTGTGCATTGAAGAGACTGGTTGCTTCACAAGGTAAATTCCAACTATGAAGAAAAATATCACAGGGAGGGTGGTTAAACACTGAAACTAACTGCTGTGGAATTTCCACTCCTGGAGATGTTAAAAGTCAGTAGAAAGGATTGAGCAACCTGACATAGATTCAGAGTCAGCCTTGCTGAGCTGGAGCTTGGACCAAGTGACTTCAAAGAACTCTTAAATTTCTCTAGCAGTCTACTATTCCTTAATCATTATCAGACTACAACCAATATTGTTTATAAAAGAAATAATTACAATAAATCACAGTCTTCTTGCAATTATGTTCTTCTTAATTAAATTCTAGTCCTGAAAATTATAGAGCACTGACCTTAACAGGTCAGCTTTTGCATCTCCTTAGTCCATGGTAAGAACGTGATTTATTTCTGATAATTTTGAGTCTTATTTAAAAGACAATAGCAGAGACCTTATAACTGCTTAGAGAAACATATCTGTTTGTTTCCTCATTTGTACTATTAGAAAGATTATGCAATATTTAACCTTAGTCTGCTTTGCTTGAATTTAAACCTATTATGTATTTATCTACCCATCCTGGACATGACAAATAAAAAATTACGACAAATAGAAACCCATTCCTTTCAGGAGCCTTTCTTACGAAGTAACTAAAACCTCATTTTGCCATTCCTTATACTTCTCATACATATTCATAAAGATTTTCCTTTATAAATTAATAAAGGCTGTGGAGAGCCTGAACAACCTGACCAGTGCAAGCCCACACCACTAAATTAGCTTCCCTTAAGTCCAAGAAGGAGAATTATTAAAATATTTGCCTTGGTGTTAAAACTGCCAACAAAGAGCCTTGCAAAGAGAAACAGAGATGGAATTCTCTCTTCTGTAAAACCATGAAAAACACAGGGGCTTATTTCCTACGAGGATAGACGCTGACTTATGTGATGCAGGAGAAAGAACATTCTAGGATTATTTTAAAGAAACTGTAGCCATGTGTCAAATTTGTTACGAGATCTTTTGGAGAAGGGTCAATGGAAAAGAGAGGGATCAGAGTGTAGTGGGGAGGAAGAAGCATGGGAGAAAGACATGCAAAAGCTCCCTTTTAGGGGGCATATATAAGAAAGGTGTTGAACATAGGTTCTTGATTTGTTACCTAGATTTACAGATAGGAATACTAAGCAATGCATTTTAATGCCAAGATGGAAATAATTTCAGAAAATGTGCATTAGACATCTGAAAGCAGTTAAGCCCTTTATTTCAAATAGTAAGAGAAAAACAGATTTCAAAATTCTTATTTGAACACAAGGAACTGGACTCTAATTTACAAGATGAAAAACTAGAGTAACAGCAGCAAATTCAACATATTTTACTCTAAAAGCAGTGTCTAGTCTTACAGTTCCAACTCACAATCAACCAAGTCAGAATTGTCATATAATTTGAACTCCACTAATATTTGAAGCTATAATTCTTCGACCTTGCATCTTCCTTGATATTAAACACAGATAAAATGTTAAAAATTGCTCAATGTCAAGAATAGGGTGACACGCTTATGTTATTAATAAGGAAGTAATGAAAAAACATTATGAGTCATATACAAGGTTTGAGGAGAAAAAGAAAATCCAAAGAAGAAAGAAAGGTTCTGTAAATAAACATGAATTTTTAATATTATTATTTTTTTAAACCTGAAAGTCATGGGATTTTGTTGTAGTTATTTTTCAGCTGTTTGCTTAGAATTTTTCTGCAAGTATTTAACTAAGCATTCACTTATTTTAACTGAACATTAACTTGTTTTAATTTAACCAGAATCTTAATAAAATTATTACAACTTGTTAAGTAACATTGCCATCCAAATAAAGCATCAACATGTGCTTCACTTGGATTTTCATGGTCTTAACACTTGGTGGTGTGTGAACCCTTCATGAATCAGAGATGAATGTAGTGAAAGTTGTCCAATAGAACCCAAAGACATTGTTAAATTTATAACATGGACTTCTTGTTTTCTTTCAAAATATGCTTATTTTATACAAATATTTAACACTTTAGGCAAAAGACAGATGGCTTAGATACTAAATTTTACAATAATTGGGTTTGTATCCCCAAATACACTACGAAAGACAGGACATGAGTTTCATGTTATTTTGAATTCACAAGCATGGAGGCCTTATGCTCTAATTTCAAATTAATTTGTCTACATAAATCAAACACTGAAAACCAATGTGTTTTCTCACTGTTAAAACTGTTTGGCATGTAAGAGATTTTTCTCCATATGTTAGATAAATAAAAAATAGCATGTTTCATTGTATAGCCAAATTCTGGAAATGCTAATATGCAAAACTACATTTAGACCAAAGTTAAAACAAAGTTTAGTGGAGTCTTCTTAGATGTTCTTCTTCATATTTACTGCAATTGCTGCAGCTAATTTTTTTTTTTTTTTTGTTATGCATATGAGCACATTGCTGACAAATACTTCTGTGTACTCATGGTATGAATATGTCATTTTTTCCTGTTTGATGCCACTCATTTATATGGTAAAAATCAGCTACCTCATCTATTGCTTTGTTCTCCTGACCTGATCCATGGGGATGAATCAGAAGTTCTGGACAAATCTAAATGCCATAGTATGCAGTGTTGTCAGAGATTTACTGGATCGGGCATAATGACATTGGAAAATAGCTATGCTGTTTTAAGGATCATCTTGGATGTGAAAAAAGTGCAGCTTTTATTACGTATCAGGCCAAGCCAAAAAGCAGATCCACAACAGAAACCCCTATAGCACGCATCTGAAAAGTGTGGATTAATGAAGAGCTTGATGTGATTTAGAGCACAGCAGGGTTTAAATTGCTACGACTGATTTTTTTTTTTAAATTTACCATTGCTTACATAATTTTCATATCAGTATATACAAACTGCTTCTGTTACCTTGATCAGGTGGAGCATGGAATAGTTGGATGATCAGACACCCAGGTAGGAGGACCAAAAAAGCCCCAAAAAGCAGCTAGACAACTTTCAAGAGAGCACACAGAGCTCATGATTGCAAACAGATGGGATGCTTCTCATGGTCTTTCTCATTTCATATGCATAAAAGCATCAGCCTTATTTTATGTTTGCTTAGAACATTTATTTATAGCAAATTACAGCTTTTGCAGAGATTGTCAGTGTTGTTCTCGGGTGCTATTTTCTGTAAATTGGTAAGTTGTGTGTAATCTCATCATACTCATGTTACTTGGGGTTTTGTGGCTTTTCCTAGAAAAATATGGAAAACAGGATATTGGACTGAATGGGCCATCTGATGGATTCAGTTATGCTGTATTTAATCTCCTTTTGTAAAGAAAAATTTGATCCTTTGTATTTCCATTTACCTCAAGCACTCTCGCTTCTAACATTTATTTTGAAAATATATCAAGGGAAGACAACGTTTAATTCTGATATATCCTGGGTATTACATTGGTTTTATTTAAATTGTGTTCTGTCAAAAAAAAAGGTCACAATTGTTTATCTTTCCTTTTTGTTTCCGGATGAATGCAAAGAAGAGAAATGCGGGTTTTGCCATATTTCTTTGTGTGACTCGTGAATGGAAGAGTAACAGAGGATTCTTTCCTGCATTAATGTGAAACTGGACCAATTAGAGCCATCCACCTAGTACATTCCTGACAAAAATGTCTTATTCACCAACAGCATAAGTGTTCCAATTGAAATTTCTGAAGTTCAGGATGGGCTGCCTAATTTACTCTGACAGAGTTGATTTACCTGAAAACAAATTCTATCAAATCTACAGATTTCTCTCCTTAATTACATTTTAACAAACAAGCACTACAAGATCCTATGAATACTAAGAGCTTTTAAGATATTCAGGAGAGAGATTTTCCAAAGGACAATGATAAATGGTTTTCCCAAAAAAATCAGGGACGTGAAAGTATCCAGAGTAAAAAATAAATGAAGCAAAGCAAAACAAATACCTTCTTTTTTTGGTTTTTTTGGTCTAAATTGGTTGAGAAGAATTGATGTAAAAGGACAAAAATATCACAAAATATTCAAATATAATTTCAATGGGTCTATTCACAGATTAAGGTTGTAATAACTAACTATCATTAATTATTTATTACTTTTTTATTTCAAACATCATTATTTATTGCTCCTTTATACGGTAGTTTAAATGTTCCATTGAAAAAGTATTCAAACTGAGCTCTGAAATCCATGGAGATTTGCTTGAATGATGAAACAAAGATTTCAAATTTATCAGATTTTTGCTGAAAAATACCAGTACTATCTTTTCCCGTGTTTTTAAGAAAATATCTTCAAAGATCCTTCTTGTCAGTATGTCTATAATATGTATTTCAAAATATTAAAGAAATGGAAGAGCACAGAGTAGGAGTGCTATAGGCTTAAAAAGCTCACAGCAGCTGTGCTAGGAGTGTTAAGGGTCATAGAGACATTTAAAAAAATTGATAGGACATATACAGAAATTAATGAGTCCTATATTTAGGAAATAAAAAAGTTCAAGTGTTCTGACAAGTCTTACCATATACTTTACAATAGTACTCAAAATTTATAGTAGTAGTTGAATCTGAATGATTCAAACAGGGATAAAAATCAAATGTGCATTTTCAACGAAGTTTGCAGTTTAAAGAGCTGCAAAAACCATTAATGTGTTCCTTAGTGATCTTGTCATTTTTCCTTTAATGTCATCACAATATGTATTTGCCTATTTTCATCAACTGTGTTTCTGAACAAGGTTTGTCATGAATCTCACACAAGATGCTCTTTTCTAGTCTACCAAAGTGAACCAAAGTTATACAATACTAAGTCAACTTACATTAACACACTGCTGTTCAGCAAATGTTCTTTATGTATTATAAAGAATATTGTAAATGTTCATCATAAATTTTCTCAATGATTTGAAAAGTTTGGAATTATTAAGGAATTTAATAAGCATTTGACTAGTACATATAACATTCTTGGCTTGAGAACTCAAACCCAACTCATTAAACTATTCCTTTATCAGCATGGAAGCACACTTTTCCCTTAAGAAATTTACCTTGACTTGTAATATCGCCATGATACTAGATTTCCCTAAGGTGCTGTCATCTTTTTGAAAGCTTTCTACTAGACCAAAGTACAAGATAAAACTGAAATTACATCAATGAAGGGAACTATTTATATGGAACTAATCTTTTCAGCAAAACTTTCATGAATAAAACTGTTTTTTGAAAGGCTTGTGAAAACGATTGATTTTTGCTGAAATTTGCCAAAGTTTATGCTGTGAACACATTTAGTCTCCTCTTGCAACATATGGTAAATGTAAAAATGGTCTAAAATATGACCAAATAAAACTTTTGTTTATAATATATGCTTAGAACACTTTGAAGTTTGTACAATAACGATATCAAATATTTATGCTCAAAAGTTAAAGGAAAAAGTATCACTAAAAGCAAATACTCTATTGCCAGAACCCTTTATGGTAAACTTCCATTTTTTTGCCCTCATTGTGCAGGCCAGGTGTTATTATTTTTATTCATTTTTTTTAACATCACATAACAAGTCTTGATATTTTTACCACTCCTTGTGATGCTTCTCATTACAGTAAATGCGAAACACTGACATTTTAATTTCATTTAATAGATCCACAGGATCATCTAACTGTCAGTCATTTCACAGTTTAAGTGTACACTGATTTTACTTGAGATTATGCTCTAACACTTCAGATATAATTGGATACCAAAACTGTCTCACTTTTATGAAAATAAGTTAAATGGTATAAACAAATTATTTGGAACATATAAGTTTCTGTATAGCTTTACAAATAAGTTATTTGACAGTTGTCACTGTGTTTTACCTAGGTGTATAAATCTGTTATAATTCTTGTGCAGGAAGTATTCTAGTTACAAATGTTGCATTCATGATTATTTTCAGTTGCATCTACTTTTCCATCTACCTACTAAATAGTATAAAGCATTTCTGTTTGTAAATCACAGTATGAAAATTAACTGTAGTTCAGGTGTAAAACTGAGAAAACAGTCACATTTTCACTTTTTAACCTGCTAGCATTTGGAAACAATATTAGGAAAAAAACAAAAAAGTAATTTATTCACTCTAAAGGCAGATACCTAATTAAAACGTCTGACTTAGATGAATTCTTCTCTGGGCCCATATTAGTGAACGGAGAGATCTATCTGTAGTCATTCAAAAGGCTATATGAACATCTAGTTTCTCTGTTCTCTGAAGGGTCCTCCACTCTACAATAAAGAAAGGCTAGGATTAATTATCCCAAAGTGTTATGACAGTAATTTTCTGCTTTTGTGCCTACCTGGTCCCAAGCCATAACACTATTTTGATATACTATGCATTCAAAATCTGGAATGACAAAGGGGTTTGGGTGGGTGTCATGTTTAAAGCAATCACAAGAAATAAGAATTACACGTGTAATTCTATACACAGATCTCTCAGTCTGTCCTCATAGGAGTGATATTCCAGTCCCTTAAATATCTTTGTGGCTCTCTCCAGTATGTCCACGTGTCCTTGGCACTGAGGGGCCCAGAACTGGACACAGAGCTTCAGGTGTGGCACCACCATTGCTGATTACATGGGAAGGATCATCTCCGTGAACCTGACATTATTATTTTGTTCAATGCAGCCTATTCAATCCTTCCTAACCAGCAAACATGAAACTGTCTTATTATTATTATTCATGTACCATAAGTAAACAGTAAATAATCAAAAATCATTAATTTCATGTACAAACTCTTTAGAATACTTGATAAAGTGTGAAAAAATTGTCAAGAGAACTAAAAACTGCAACAAATTTCACAAATAATTTTCAGCAGTTTTAAATGCTATCTATATTCTTTGCTATGATAAAGTGAAAGCTCAAAAACCCCTCAAAATTAATAAACTGGCAATGTCACTATAATTCTCAAAGTAGTAAAGTGAGCATAGTGTTTTAAACAGCATAAATGAAACTTAGTGTCTTCATTACATTAAAAAAGAGATTAAACCGTTTAGAATCTTTTTCATGTGGCTTACTCACCTTGTCTTTTTTCAATTCTTAAAATATTTGAAGTAAATATATTTTTTCCACTGATGCATGTAAAGCAATGATCATACAACCTTTAAACAATAACCTAGCTCTTTATTGTGAGTCTTGGATGTTTTGAATGCAGCAATCATTTTCATTTTGACAGAAACCAAGAAAAATATTACAGATTAAGTAGCCCATTGTCTAAAAAGCAATACAAACCAGAGTAGGATCCTAAAAAATCCTCAAAACCTTAGATTCTGAGAATTGAGATCTACTGCATGTATAGTTTTCAGAACACTTCTTATTATTCAAATAAAGTTTTGTATTTGTCACTGGACTTGCTCTATTTTAAATCTCAGTCCTCAAACATAGAATGCTTTGCAGCTGTAAGCTTTTCACCAAAAATGGCTTACTCTGTGCAATACTCCATGACAGATCCAAAATGCTCCATAACAATGAATACAAAAATAAATGGAAAGGCATTTACTGCTTGAAGCTCAGAAGTGGAGTAAGTACAAGCCCTGAAAAGTTGGAACAGTTCTGACTTTAACAGTAAATGGTGGCACAAACACAAATAACCAAACTAAAACATATTTTATAATTTACTCACTCAAGAACAGCATCAGTGCATCAACTGAGTCCCAATGACACCAAGACAGATTGACAGTGTTCAGTATCTTCAACTGAATTGTGATTTCTGATTGCAGATGCTGAGCTTTCTATTTTGTTCACATATTTTCATAATTTTTATTTATAAAAATACAGTCTTAGAAATATCCTTTTCTCACAGTACACCCCATAAAGAAGCAGCAGGTTTATTTGTTTCTAGTCAAAGGTCATAGTTACCTAAATCAATGACAAAATTTACCATATATGCCCCAGAAGGACACTAAGGATGGATTTTAATTTCAGATTATGAAACCTGAACATCCGTGACTTAGTGTAGGTAAGTCAGCTTCTAAACTTCGTTTTTAGTACATGATAATTTAGTCAGAACAGCCTTGAAAGAGATTCAGCTCAGTTTGAAGTAGACGTCTTGGGTGGGATACAGCTGATTAAACACAGATGTATATTGCCATTTGAGATACCAGGGGGCATCAAGGACATCTACAAAGAGTTGATACATCAACTCTTGCTAAAAATTGGAGAGTCTAAGTGAGTTATGACAATGAAGACAACTGTCTCAGGATGTTATCTGAATTGGTTCACATGCAGTCAGTTTGACGACTCACTTGTAATTGCGTCTGCAACTACTTTCCTTGAGGATAATGGCTCACAAAAGGTCACCAGCTGATGAATCATCAGCAAGTGTTCAGTTTGCACAACTGGTAGAGGTTATTAGTAGTTTAGATGAAGAACCCATGAGCATATAAAAGCCTGGAAACAGCTGAAAAATATCTACACATTACACTGCTTCTGGCTCTCTTGGTGCTGTTGCTTCACTGGCAGTACTTAGACTTTAGTCTACTCCTGAGAGCATTTCATGGCATGAAAAATCAGATTTTGTAGTGGTCATCTTTGCCTTGTTCCCTGTTGTATATCTTCTGTCCATTCCCTTTACATTCCCTAGCTTCTGCTTTTGACTTAGATCCTAGTCAGAGACCAGACCCTTTGAGACTACTGCACTGTGACAAATACTGTGCAGTGATTGGAACAAAGAGAGCATCTCAGGTAACTCCAGTGCTAATCCTGGTGCACTGTCTGAGTGCCTATTCCAGCCTGAAGATTTGATATGATCAATCAGGCATACAGACTCAGAGTCAGCCACTCAAGTCACAGGCTGGAGAAATTAATAATTTTTGTTATTCTTTATATTTGTATAATGGTTGCTTTTCACTGGATTTTTGGTTACTTCAACTGCTTACATATTTGATGTATAAGATTCCTTTAAGAACAAAAAATAAATCAAATGGCTGTGGTCTGCAAGAAATAAATTGAACATAGGAAAAATATCCTGCAGTTATTCTGCCTCTCAGTTCTTTGGTTATTAAAACTGTTCCAAAAATTTTATATAAAACCTTCCTACATTGAATTACAGTGCAAAACAAAGTTTTCCAAGAGGCACTCTATCTGCAAAGGGACATTTACTTTAATAACATTGACACAGGTGGGAGTTTTTTGGTGTGGTTTTCTTTTTGTTTGTTCGTTTTGTGGATTTGTTTGTTGTGAGTTTGTTGTTGTTGTTGTTTTTACTTCACAGAACTTTTTGTTCCCCCATACTCTTCCTGGACACATGAGACAAATTCTTCTGAGTTGCAGTCCATCAGCAGAAAACAGCATGAAGAAGCTGATATTCTACATGTAGTCTGCTGTCACTATTCTCTCTCTTCCTGAAGTACATGAAATATTAGATTAAAAATAAATGCACTTTGCCTCTATTTTAATACTACTCACAGAAAATATCAGACCCTTTTTGAAACCCCTGTTTTTCCACGAGCTTGTTGTCTACCGTCATCTGAAACACATTATTACATACACCAAGTCCATTTTCATTCATTTCAAGTGAAGTCAAATACATGCCAATTAAAAGATATCGACTAGGGAGATTAATGCTTGAGATGTTTTCAATGACCTTCAATCACATTTTGAGGTTGCTATGGTGAATGCTCATCTGTAGTGCAAAGGAAACAGGATGCAGCATTCCTCTCTGAGAAATACTTTTTAAAATGAAAGCAACTATACTGGCCACTTTATTTTCAGAATTTTTAGGGATATTTTTATCTCTGATACTTGTTTTTGATGTTTTTCATAACAAGCCTCGATAAATTCAATCTAATCAGCAGCCATAATATACTATTATTATATATTTCACTTTGTGCTAATGATAGGTGGAATTTTCATAATCTTTAAAAAATATTATTTTCCAAAATGCATGCCCTGGATAAATGACATTGAATAAAAATTTAAAATTTATTTAAATTGCTTGCTTTGTTCGCAATTAATGCAGTAGCTAAAAAATATCATCATTAAATTTTAAAATATTTGAACTTTTGGTTTTTCTAACTGTATTTATTATGTACTTTTCTTTTAATATCCATATACATAGTGTTCTGTATGAAAACAAAGTGGTTAATGACTGATATGTTCAAGAGTTTCCATAGTCAATCAAAGGAAGTTTATAATACCCAACTCAATGTGGTCATTGATGAACACTAGGAAATACTGAATTTTCACATGTAAACCAGAAGTGAGTAAAAAGAAAAAGCAGAAAGCAAATAATTCAAAATAGTGTGATACAGTAGAAGCTTTTATTCCTGTTAGTGAAAGTGGTTTAAGTTCAAACATTTTTTAATAACTATTTTGATTTCAGAACCTGACATCTTCATTTGTCTCCCATTTTGTATGCAAAACTGATTTAGATAATTTTAGAAAATCTTACAATTGAATGTTTAAATGTTATTTATAAAATAAAGGAGATATTCTTCTTACTTATTTTTAGCACCTAACTTAAAAAGTCTACTCTTGACAGTGACTCAGAACCTGGGAATTTCCCTGTTTTGACAATACGGGAAACAGAAGTAAAAATAACCTCTACTTTAAACACTTAAATTAGGTGCCTAAACTTAGCTCCTATTTGTTAATATTTCTCTGAATAATGAACAATTAACCCAGAATATATTTACCATTTATGGAGAACATTCTGCTCACTTTTATGGATATTTCTGTTCACCTTATTTAGACTGCTCCATGATTAGTCATAGGAGAACTAAATTGTGAGTAAAATCTTTTAGAGGTTATATCATTCACAGTGTTATCTACACAATGGCAACAAAAATCAGTAAACAGATGTGTAAAAAAGTACCCCTGATTCTGAGTCTGAGGCATGCCCTTATTTATAAAAATGTTAAAAGAGTTGTATACCAGTATTTGTAAAAGTTCCTGAAATAATTTCTTTTCAGAAAGCATAATATCTTTTGCAACATATAGAAATACTTAAATTTGTCATATGTTAGGATTCTGCATTTTGGAATTATGTTCTGTGAATAACATGACCTAATCAGTACTTTGGAAACGGAACGAGAAAGAACATCATTGCTTGAATTGAAATGGATAAAGCAGGCTTAAGATGCACTTTTAAATTCTTTTATTTTTCTGTGGTTATGGCCAACTCTGTTGGATTTCCATCTTCATGGCACAGTTTATTTTGCATGCTATCCTTTGGCTGATATAGAATAGCCTGAAGGAGTAACTCTCTGCTGCATATATATATGTTGTCACTCCAAGTTATCTTTCAGCATTTCTCACAAGCCTGCTGTACTGCAATCTGTCTTCATGTCAGCTGGACACTGCTTCCCCTAAGCACTGCATCAGTCTTTCTTCTACCATTCTGTTATTTTTTAAACATAAACCATAAGACTAACAGCCATGATAAAATTCATATGGACAGGTGGCACTTCTCTCTTCACACTGGCAGGAAGAGGAGGCTTATTACAAAAAGAGCATTATGGTCAGTATTTCAGAGTGGCCATATCTGTTCTTGTGCATCATGTACCTGTGACTCGTATGACAAAATTATCAGGAATTTATGTCACACAGATGAACAGAGATGCTATGTGTCGTCTGACACCAAGGCAACTGATGTGCAGGCATAACCTTCTGTGGCAAAATCAAAAGAGAAGATCTGTGAGAGTGTATGGAGAGAAATCATACAATCTCCTCTCCCCAAATACTCATTCAAATTCTTCATTAGAAAAACTCTAAGACCTAGACATAAAAAGAGGCTTCTCAAATCTTAGGGATCATTTGATATAAAAGCAATAATTTATGGTCCTGCCAGTGACACAATGCTATCAAACTTAACTTTAAAAGGAAAAAAAACCCAAACATGGATATTAACACTTATAGTTTAGGAGTTGCCCTGTCTTGGGAGAAAAAAGAAAATCCTGGTGATTCAGCACAAGTGTAGGTTATGCCTTGATAATACAATTGTGGTTTTTTTTCCGTAACTCCTGCTTTCAATGATTCATTTAAACTCTTTACCACTTCTCCCCTCTCTCCCTGGCCCCCATCTCCAACTTTTTGTTAGTTTACAGTTTTACAGACTTCTATTATGTCTGTTCTCTGTCATCTAATTTCCAGACTAAAGAGTTTCTCTCTCCAAGGTTACTCATTCCTTATATGAAAGCATCCCATTACTTTGATCCTCAAATTACATAAATAAATGTATATTAATTTGGTTTCCAGTATTCTTTGGAGCTCATGGCAGGGTGTGTTACATTTTCCTTTGCTCTTTTGGTTTAGAACTGTACATATTACATTCTTTGGGTATTTTGGGGGTAAATTAATTATTTCTTTTGAAAGAGAATATGCTACAAAATCGTTTGGCTTTTTTAATAAAGATTTTAATTTGGTGCAGCTTATTCATTAGAATAAGTTTAAGATATTGTTCAAAACCAATTTTATGCTATATTACAGTTAAAATGAATTACTGAAACCACTGTTTAAAGACAAATTTCCAAACAAAAGTAGGAATTTATTTATTTGTTTGTATTATAGAGATAATTTATATCTAAAACACTCATCCAATATATAACAATTTCAAGAAGCAAATTCCAAAAAAAAAGGCGCAAAACATAGAAAAAAAACCCCCTGCATTTATACAATAATGCAGACATGTAAAAACAAAAAGTATTTAGAGATATATAAAAAGATTTCATTTCTGTTTAATCCTACCAGTTTCATACTACTGGAGAATGAGTAACATTTATATTATTTTATACTGCTTCTAACACTGAACTAAGCATTTAAAACCAAACAGAAAATGAAGAGACACTATAGAAATTAAGGATTCTATTGGGTATCTTTCAAAGACATTATGCTAATTTTCCCAAGAAGAAAGACAGAGAAGGATGTGCCAGACTGAAAACATCGGTTCAAATAAATGATTGTCCTGACACATAAAACTTCAAGCAAAATTGCACATTCACGACTAAGGAAGGATATTTAAGGAGTAATGATACTCATGTAAGATTTAGAAAGCCCTAGGTGAACTTTCTCTTTTGAAAGATTGCATTAGTAGGACAGCTACATAAATTTGAAGCCCGATTAAAAAACAAGAAAAAGGAATGAAGTACCCAAAGTGTGACTTCAGTGGAATTTAAATACCCAGTGCCCAACCTGTAATATTAAAAATCTTTGTAAATTGACGCTGACAATAGAAGTGCTAAAAGGGTTCTTAGTTAGTTAGTTAATTGTTTAGTTTTACTTGAGTGTTCACCTGACATCCTGCTCCTGCATGTGCCCTCTGTCCTGAAAACCAATTAACAATTTGGTATTCAAATCATTCAATGATGATTCAATAGCTGGCTGTTCTACCATTTAGATCATATCATACCTGTGTAGGAATTGCAGTTAGACCTACAGCTTTCCTTCAAAACATGGAAAGAGTAAGACATGGCTGCTTTTATGCAACAACACTGTGATGTAGCAAAACTGAATAAATTCTCTTTTGTGCCTGAGGGAAGCCTACATTTGCAATCTCCTCCAGAATATTTTAACAGTTTTGATGTAAGGAGAGTTTCAACCTTTCCTGATGAATTTTTATGAATTTATACAGAAGAACTCAAGTTTATTTGGTTAAAAATAGACATAAAGCAGAATAAAACCTAGTACAGCCAAAAATAGGATTTGGTTTTGAGCCTCTGCTCCACAGCCTGTTCAGATATTTTACAAAAGATAGTCATTGAATGAAATACGTAAGCAATTCTGAAAACCCTGAACAGACCTAAATGCAAAACATAACTTTTAGATTTGAGACAAGTAGCAGTATGAAGCTGACCTACTGAGTAGGTAAAATGAGTATTTCTAGAAATAAGTCTCCTCAGAGGCTGTTCTGAAAATCCCACTCAGTCAATATGATTGCAAGAAAAAGAAAAGGAAAAGTCTTTTGTCCAGATTAATGAGCAGTGGCCACTAGAAAGCCCAGTATAAATGCAGTAAGTTCTTTCCAGTAAAGAAACTAATTTTTTGTGTTTTTTTTAATTAAAAATTATAGTTAATTAAATTTATTAATGATTTTGACAGCCTAGATTGATTTTAAGAACATTTCTAACCTGAAATTCTTTTTGTAAAGTTGGGATTTACCACATAAACAAATGCCAATATTGCAATCTGGATATGATCAATGTGTGCTAAGAGACTGATGCTATATCCTCAACAATATACAAAGTAGAAGAAAAACATCAATAAGATATGCTGAATGTGTCTAACTTTGGAATGTAAAACCGTAGAAGATTCTATTTGAAATTCTAGACATAGCCTTAATTTACTCATAATTATTCTCTTACAGATCTGTAAAACTGTAATTAATGCTCCTAGTCTTCGAGAGATATCTTACTTTAATGTATTTTTGTTCCTAATAGACGGACCAAAGATCATTTACTCTGTATCTTTGTATATACTAATATCCAATATCTGCTATAGGCAGCCTACTTATCCTGTACTTAAAGCTTTCTCAACACGTCTCTTCAAGTGTAATTTCACCAGTAACTAAGAATTCCTTATAAAAACAGTATTTAAAAATAATAGAAGTTAATAGCAAAATACATATAATAATACTGAAGTCAAAGTGGGTATTAGTAAATTGTCATTAAATTGTTCTGTGTAATTGAGCACTTTAACAATAATTATACCATTCGATCTTTTTCTCTGTCTATCTGTAACATTTAAAGTATGCTAGAAACATTTGGGTTTGGATGCTTCATTTTTTGCTGATCATAGGCATATTAAAGTTAGATGCCTGCCAAAATTAGTTAACTCAGCTTCCTTTGTGTGAAAGGAAACAGAGAGGAGGTAGTTGCCCTAGTGTTCCCACACAACTGTAAAGAGAATGAAATGTCCTTTGCTCGATTTGAGATTTAGCTGACTAACTGTAGTTTTCTGCATGCAGGTGGTCTATGAAGAGCTGCTTAAGATCCCATATGCATTTAGAGAAGATCTAGGGCTCATTTCCATTTCCTACATATCCTTAAGCATTTAGGGACATTTTAGATATTCTAGGCTATCCAAAACTTCCACATGGATTTTCCAGCACTGACATGGAAACCCTATTACCTTCTAGAACATCAGCTTGCTCACAGCTATGTGTTAGCAAATAAATTAACCTGTTAGTGTCATTTTCAGAAGATTAAAGTATCCCTGAGAGGCTGCAGTAGCCACTCCAGGGAGCTCGAGGGTCTTCCGTAAGTCTAAGCAACATACATAGATAGCAAACAAAATGCCAGTAGATGGCATTATATCCCAAGATCTTATATAGTGCTTTGCATCAAGAAATAGCAAATTCAAGCACTCAGTGAACCACTTAGTTACTGCAAGTTCTGTGTGCATGGAATTTTATTTGCTTACATTCAGGAGCATGATTCAAGAACCTTTAAGCTGAGATAATACTCTCTGTTTTGATGGTTTGAGATAAAAACTTCCCCTTAACAGGGGGACACACATAGGACTGGACACACTCTGCATTATTTCCAGCTTTCTGACTAATTAGACACCTGTTTCAAAGCTCTACCTGAACTGATTTCAAGAAAATGATATCTACCACAGAGACTGCTTTGATCAAACTTTTCAGACCATGCTAAATCTACATGGATCTGGACATAAATGTCTTCGGCTATGCATTTCTGTTTCCCAGAGGTGAGCAGCTACAGGCATGAAAAATAACTAAAATACATAGAAGCCACAAGCGTAGGCTCACATTTTTCATGTTCCTTGACTTTTCTTTGCATTGAATTTGACATCCAGAGTACAGCACCAGTCTGAGATTCAGTCTAAAGTCAAAATTTCCTACCAATCTATTAAAAGTAGTCAGTGTATTCTGTAGTCAGCCTTATGAACCTCACTCGAGCAGGTGAGTGCTAAAATACAGACATTGGTATTGCCTAAGCTGTTTTTCTGAATGCCTGTCCAGTGTTGTTGCCAATGGGATACAATTAATTCCAAGAGTTAGTGAACAGTTCTAAGCTTGGCAGGATTGATACGTTTGTCACTTCTATAAAGAGTCGCTCACAGAATGTGACCTTGTCTCTATAGATCTTTACTTGAAGCTATTAACTGCAATCCCAGAGGATGTTCTACTCTTTACTGAAATAAGTGAAAACAGAATTATGATCTAAAAATGTTGCTGCAGAAGGTAGCTCACATGAGAAAGTGCAGGACAATGGACACTGAGATAAGAAAGACTTCATTCAGTGATAGACTGAGAACAGAATTAATACCTCATAAATAGATCCAAACTGACACATGACACAGATTGTGAACAGCGTCTCAGTCCTGCCAGGGCTCCTCTGGCTGCTGGCTCAGAGTACCCTCCAGTGACTGGTTGTGGTGGATGCAGTATAACTCCCAGTAGGGCAGCCTGGGCTGCTGGACCCCCAGCTACTGCTGGACTGGGAAGTAATGGTTGGTGAGAGGCAGCCACATAAAGGTGAAATGTATCTCCTGCTCCAGAAATTACCGCTTGCTGTGCTAAAAGTCTTCTTCCGACTTCCTCTTCTCCAACCCACCCAATTACCTACCTCTCTTTTTGAAATATCTCCTTTTTTCCTTGGTGAAGCCCCACAGAGTCTCCCTTAGAGGTATGCTTCCTGTTTTCGATAAATACCATCAATTATTAAAAGAATTTTCATGTCAAAAAGCCTACTCTATTTCCAGAAGAGCAATGCTAAACTGAAACATCTAAGGAAGCAGTGCCACTTGCTGAGACTGTTGGTAGAAACGTTGCCAGTAGTAAAGAAAACACAGAGGAATCACTGTTGTTCATAAATAATACACAGAAGATGAAAGCAAGAACTAAAGAACCACCTGTGCAAGACATACCAAACAAAAATACATTTTATTATAGAAGTTCATGAAAAACAAAAGCTCAGTAATTAGGAACAGGAAAACTATTTTAAGTTGGATCTTCTGTTAGTATGG
Source organism: Neopelma chrysocephalum (assembly GCF_003984885.1). Classification (NCBI taxonomy): domain Eukaryota; kingdom Metazoa; phylum Chordata; class Aves; order Passeriformes; family Pipridae; genus Neopelma; species Neopelma chrysocephalum. Next base: position 13,690,925 of record NW_020897742.1, read on the forward strand.
TAAAGGCAATTTGTGGGTTTTTGGTTTGGGGGGTTTTTTGGGGTTATTTTGACAAGTGGGAAAAATAGGAGTGGTTTACTGCATAAATGGGGTAAATACATGGAAACAAAGCACAGAAACTGAGAAACTGAGAGAAAACAAACAAACAAAAAGAATACAACCCGCTCAAAAAAAAAAAAGATGAACACAAACAAAAAAATAAACAGAAGAAAAAGAAGCAGTTACAAAGGAGTAGCCAGTAGCCAGTAAAAAGGTTTATTAAAAAATAATATACATATTAAAAAATAAGGCATAAAGACAGAATTTTTTAAAATCACTGCCCTAACTCTAATTACATTATCATAAATACAAATAAATCCCATTGACTTCAATTTCTTACTGTCATTATCTAATGGTTAGTTTTGTACCTTGTTCTTCTGTAATATAAATATGTAAATTCTTTAGTCTGTACAGGTATAAAACCATATATAAATCAAAAATAGGATACCCTTTTGGAAAGAGAGGAAGAATAGAGATATATGACAGACATTATAGTCATTCCTTAATGCACTAGATGATACCGCAAATTTATCAAAGTAAATATGTGTGATATTAGAATTTGTATAGAGTATTCTATAACAATGAAAAGAAGCATCTAAGCTAAAAATGTGTGCCAAATTTGTTTAATAGCTTTGAAATCTGTGAGGATCAAGCATTGGATGAATTTATAAGCTATAGATTTTGTACTCTTCCATGATGGTATCAACTCATCTTCATACAATATAAATGATTTTTTATTGAAATCAGACTGAACAGCAGTATCTACTTTACTTTTTTGGACAAAGCTTTGTTCTCGATTTCTGTGAGTTCTGTAGTCAGAGAAAAAATTCCAAATAACATTCATTTAATTTATTAATTTATTTATTTAAAGTGGATAAGCACGCTAAGTAAAAATATTCTATGGTCTGGTATGACACAGATCTCAACTACTTCCTTCAATCCAAAATGTAGTTCAATTGATGCCCTGTTGCCTTTCTTAGATGAAGCCACAACCCAAATTAAAATGTCTTTAAGCCACACCTCACCATTTCCAGAGCAATGCATATAAATGATAGAAATCCAGGTATTAATTATGAAATTCTACATCCCAATACCTACACAGGCACAAATGTATCTATGTATATAATACTAATTTAGATTATTCTAAAATATTTCAGCTATTACCCTACATCTATTTTTTTATTGCTTTTGGAGCTAACACCATTTATTTAAAATACCTACTCACTTCTGTCATCTGTCTCTATTACTGCAAGATGAGTCACTTTTTAGGCATTGACCCTTAAGCAAGCCATATGGGTTGGGAAAGACTTAAGTTGTGTTATCTGAAGTAAGACATGATCCATCAATGTGAAATAAGCCAACTTTCTGCTCTCATGCCATGGTTATATGTTCTTGGTTCATCTTTTCTCCTCCCTGGTCTGGTTCTTCAAGTATTTCTGCCCCTTTTTTTTGTTTTGCCTCTTTTTTTTTTTTGCCAATCCCTTCCCTCCTCTGTCGTAACTACTCCCAAAGCCTCTGGACTTCCCTCTCTCCCATTCTTAATTTATGTAATTTTAATTATTTTTGCTTATTATTCTCTGAGTTTACACCAGTAAATATTAGTCATTTAGCAATCTGTCCTGCCTTGTTTTCTTTCACGTTTTTGACGATGGGGAGAAGGGTAAGAGCAGAGCAGAGCATCTGCTTTCAGAGACCAGTCACACATGATGCAAAGCTATAATGAGCCTCTCACCATCCACCCATTACTTGAAAACTTTTCAAATTCTGTTCAGTGTGTATACATCTGATTAATATACACATTTAAATTGAGATCAATTCTTAGGCAATTCATACAAAGGGGAAAAATATTGTTTTCATAAAGAATATTACTCAAAATCCAGTTCCATGGACAACCAGGGTAGGAAAGGTTTTGAAACATCAGGAAAGTATCGAACAGAATACATAAATTTATTTTGAACCAGTATAAAATCTTATTATTGAACAGTATGTTATGAAGACTACAAATGCTTAGGAAAATAGTAAATGCTGATGAAAGTAGAATACATTGAAATATAGTTTGGTAATAACTATATATTTTATAATTAAAATATTTTTTTTAAACTGTTTTCAGGCAAATCTTATGACACTCAAAATCTGTAAGCATGGAAATGACACATGAAAGCATCTACCGAAAATTCCATCCCACATATTTTAACATATAAGCAGATTTAACAGTGTGGAAGTTTTTCATTCATGTTTTGTGTTCTTTGGATTTGCACCGAACAAACTCTTAAAATATTTCAGGGACCATATTAGTGGTCACGCTGAAGGAGACTGTAGGCAATGGAATCACCAGGTCACCTTCATGAGTCACCTGTGACCCCCTGCACCCACAGGTTTGGGTACTTACCAGGGAGAAGCCCAAGCAAAGGCAAGGCACAAGATTGGTGTCACACCGGAACGCGCACCTTACTAGTGCATTTCAATTTGTGTGCATATAAACACAGACATAGTGTAAGGCTCACAAGGGATCTGTGCCACAGCATGTGAATAGTTGTAAGACATAATTTGTTCTCAGCAACAGACTTCACTGGGAATTGAAAGTGCTCAGCATCTTGCAGGTCTGGACACAGAGGCTGTTTTCGTTAGAAGACATGTAACATCAGGAGGAGTGACGAACTGTGTACAGTGTTTTACCACAAAATGTACACAAATCCAGTAGTGTTTTCAGTTATTCTGTGGTTGGCCGTAAGTAGATCATGTATAAAATGTGCACAGAGTATATGGATGTCTAAAGTGCTGGCATTTCATTACTGTTAGACATTAATAGATCAATTTGCCTGCGTGTTCCCTGACAAAAGAATACAGAATTATTTTAGCCAGAATCTGCTATTGTAGCATGGTATCATGTAACTAATAGAGAGTGAAGCTGTAACACTTCCTAGAGCTAGCCAAAGGCATGCCATATGGAATAGTAAAGCAACACAACAAATACTGTAATGCTGCGGGGGAAAAAATATCTACCTAAGCTAGAAAAATGATGCATTGTTTTGTTGCATCTGGAAGTTAATTTCATATTTATGAAGCAAAATATTTCGAAATGTGTAGGTTAATGATCAGGATACTGTAAGTTTATACATTCGTCTTCAAACTGGTAAGAAGGTTGGAGATATTTCTGCAAAATTCTGGGACAAGACTTCTTTTGTAATGACAAGTAGTCAGCATAAATTGTAACTGCAATTTTTTTTTAGAGTTGGTGTTCTAAACCAGGAATTCTCCAAAACCAGTATTATTGGCAGTAACAGGAATGGAAGGCTTTGACTTGGCTATGGAGAAGGGTGTTGCAGAGGAAGCAGAGGGTGGCACATTCCCCTCTGTGTCACTACAGCAGCCCCTGATCTGCCTCCAGTGGGCTCCTCAGTCACCTCGGACCAGAGGCAGACAGTCCTCTTCCAGCAAATAGGAGACATTTATGGCAGAGTACCCCTACAAACATATCCACGACACAGAAACAGCAACTGGGGCCCAAAGTGGCGGGTCAGTATAGGGGTTTCCTGATTAATGCTGCTCATTAAAAAATAACCAAAAATCCTGTAAAATTCTGTTTCCTAGCACAGGGAACCTTGTTTCTGCACATCATATGTCAGCTTTTCCAGGAAAAGGTGTTTCAAATGTGCAACATTTCATTTAATTGTGCACAGCACATGCAATATTTATGTCTCATATCACACTATTATGGAATCATTAAGTTTGGAAAAGACCTCCAAGATTATCAAGTCCAACCATTAACCTAACACTGCCAGGTCCACTACTGAACTAAAGTAGCACGTCCCCAAGCACCACATCTTAATGTGTTAAATGTGGTTCAACAGAAACCAGTAGAATAAACTTTCATAAACTTATCTAAAACAAAATCAATCACAGCAATATTTTGTTACACTGCATGTCATTTATGTTTCATCCTGATGACACCACATAGCAAAACAAAAGGTAAAATAAACAAACCGTCAGATTCTTTATATATAAAAGACATACATTTGAAGTTATGTATATGATAGAGCCACACCAATTCAAACTTCTTAAGAAAATAAATGTATTTTTATGCATGGTAATTCCAATCATATACTCATTGGAAATGATAGTAGCAAATCTTTATCTGGCTTAACTGGTACTTACTTTTTTGTATTGAAAAAATAAGGTGTACAGTTGCTCAGAGCAATTATGCCAACAAGAAAGAATGTTCTCAGTTGTACTCTTTAGACCTCTCTTACCAAGAATTAGCATATATAATAACATTAATTAGGAAATGTCAGATTGTTTTAATGCTAACAAAAATGAAATCATATAACAGAATTACACTGTGCTATAAATAATCTTACTAGAGCATTTTCATTTTTGTTTATATGTCATTTTTTTTCCAATGAAACTGGTAGGGGGGCAAACATCTGATCAGTACTTTCTGCTGGCTTGTCTTTCAGACTGCACAACCATGGATATCTGACAAATTAACAGTTATACATACAAACAAAAAATCAGTAGAAGAATTGATTGAAAGATAGATCCTTTTCAGACTCTTTTATTTAAATTTAAAGCTTACAGGCTGTCCTATTGCAATTTTAAAAGGATTGTACTACCACCCTTTCAATGTCTTATGTTGAAAAAAATGCAGCAAAAAAAATTTAGCTTAGTTTCATATTTAATACATAAATGTACTAACGAGTAAGCTCAGTTCATTAAGGCTAATATCTCTTGAATTTTTAACAGATTTTTTTAATGTATATATACATATATATAGGTATACAATGTGCATGTAATGTTGCAGCATGTAATGTTACAGCATGTAGCATGTGCATTTAATACTACAGTAAGTGATGGCAACCTACCTATTTATTTAGTTATTACAGCATGGTAGTAATTTCTAACTCCTTGAAATGAAAATACAGTATATTTTTTATATATTAGTTTCCTTCTCTCCTTATCCTTTCTTGAAAAAAGTCAGTCTTTATTTTTTTCTCATATGATAGGTTTTTGACAGATTAATATGTAGGAATTGGAAAACAATTCATTCCTTGTGTATAAGGAGAAATTAGAAGATTAAACTGTCTATTTACAGTATAAGAAGCAGTACTTTTTTATGGAGTCCTAATCACTAAAGCTCTTGATCATATGAGAAAGATGTGATGAGGAATTTATTTATAGAAGGAGAAGAGATTTCAGTGGATTTGGTCCAAAAGCTCAGAATATTCTGTCAGCAAAACCAGCAGATATATTGTCATGACTGTGATACTTCGAAGTTATAAATCAAGAGAGATTATGCAAAGAATGATATTATCTTTTATGACATAGAATATGCTGGAAGAAGAACTTTTGGGTTCTTTTTTAATTCAAAACGAAAATTTGATATGACATAGAAGTTACGAACAACTGGCCCAAGTTTACCTTTATTATATCAGTTGGTTCAACAATTTGAAAGAAAAGGGTGGTCAGTAGGTGTGAAAGAGAATAGGAGGCTAAGAAGGAGTGAGGTGATTGCTCCTTAACTTCTGCAGGACAGAAGGATAGATAAATGTTAGCTCCTAAATTTGAAGATGTAAGGTCCTAATGGAAATGTACCCAAACGATACTTATTAATTATGTGAATGCTCAAGCTTATTCCAAAATTTTTATGCACCTGGTCAATTTTATACTGCCTATATAGTTGTTAAGCTTTTTACAGGAAAGTCAAATTTATGCTTTCATGCTTACTGAAAATACACGTTTTAAGATGAAATACACATACTATGTTTCATTATGTAAACTGTAAATTTGGGTAAATGATGTACAAATTCACTAATTGTCCCATATGGCCCTTCAGCTGCCTGCTCATTGTATTATTCTGATCTGTCACTTTACAGCAGAATTCAGAATGCTTTTGGCATTTGTAATCAAAATGAAAATACTTAACACCAGTATAATTGGTCTGGAGGAATCTAAGGGGTTGGAATCAAAATAAATGACTTTTTCATATGAACTGCAAGAAAAGATTTACCCCAGTATGTGCTGAACTATGAAATTACTTTGCCAATATTAGAACTTTTATTCCTCCCCACATTTTAAATTATTTTACATTTAGATTATTAAATTTATAAATGTATGTTAATTGCTTAATTTAACATTTTATTTCAGGAATCCATCTGCATTGTATGCCAAATGCATCATGAAAATGTCAATTTGAACTAGTTTTCTTATAGTAAATATTCAACACAACAATATATTCTGTGCTTTCAGAAGAAAATGGTGCGAAGACAAATTTCTAAACAGCATTTATAATGTGTATACACTAATTCTTCTGATAGCTGTAAGGCACTGTAACAAACAGTCTGAAAAGGCTTTGTGTAGAATTCTAGTGATAAAAAACCCCTCAAATTTGAAATCTCTTCCTGCTCTAAAAGTTGTTCAAGTGGAGGGCTGCAAAAAAGGAGGTTTGGATGCAGTGTGTAGTTATTTTTTAAGAAACCAGTGCCTGCTCTTTAAAGTAACACAAAATAGAAAACAGTATAAGAATGTTCTTAAACACTATTGGCTCAAATAAAAAGTATAAAGGTTCACTAGCACCTCTATATTAATAATACTGCAATTGTAAGGAGACTCAATACAAGGACACAGACATGGAATGATTTTATCAAGGAAAAAATAGTTCTTCAACTCATAGTGGTTGTTAGACTCTCTCAGACCAATACAGAACATGGTGGAAAACATTTTGTGTCCACTCCTGCTCCTGTAACTATGGTCAGCTTTTCTTAAGTTAATCAACCTACATCCAAAAAGTAATAATATTTCCCCCCTCTCTTTATCTTAATATTACAGTACTTTCTTTATTTGGTGTCTCCATGACTTCCACTGATTTCTAGCAAAAACTTAATTACAGTATGCTTATGTACAGTTCTTCTTAAGTTCTTCTTAAGTTGCAGATTTTTGGTTAAATATATTATTTCTCTCTATGAATGTTTTACCTCTAATGCATTTAATGAGACAAACTACAATTTATGGTTAAATTTGCAGTGTTCTCTGGTAAGATCTATTACCTTGATCACTCTAGTAGTCTTATAGAACTTCTGGAAATAAATAGCAAGAAATAACCTGCACTAATTTGACTTCCTTTTTCTTAGCCGTATGAGAACCAAAACATAACACACATTCCAGACTGTTCCCAGTGCATTTTTCAGTGATTCAGCTTTTCCACTGGCTATCCCAATTGCAATCATCATCATCGACATGAAATTTGCTCTGAGGATGAGACACCTCAGGTAGGTATCTTCCTGCATGCTCTGACTTTACTTCCATTATACACAAGGATCTCAAGTCACTGATGGCTACAGACTTTCAGCTATCGCTGGCAGGGTTTATCCACTGAAACATACTGGTCTAATTCATTTAGGTTTGTCAACATTGGCATGTAGTCTGCCAAATCTGACACAAGACTGATAGGAAAACTTGTTCTTTTGGAAGGTTGGTTCAGTCACCTACATGTAGACATCTAGCACCAGTTCAGATGCATGGGGCTGACAGGATATTATAACGTCAGTGATTGATAATCTAAATATCCAAATATTTTATTATGCATGGCTATTTTCAGTTTTCACTTTAAGGCTAATAAAGTATCTGACCTTGAACATTTATTATTAAAATTATCCCATTTCTATTAGTTCAGTCTGCAAGGTCATGTAATTGTTCCTTTAGGGTTTTTTTTTAATATTTCTGTGCTTTAATATGCCTCCTGATTTTTGTAACATGAACATATTTCAATAGCATACCGATGCATTTTGTGCCAAGGTCCTTACTGGAACCCATAAACAAGATTAGGCTTCAGTTCTTTCAGAATTTAACTAGTCATACATCCTCATACAGACAGTTCCCTCTGAGTACCGTGGTGGGTTGACCCTGGCTGGATGCTAGGCACCCATCAAAGCTGCTCTATCACTGCCCTCTGCAACTGGACAGAATAGAGAAAATATAACAAAGGTTCATGAGTTGAGACAAGGTCTGGGAGAGATCATTCACCAATACTGTCACAGGTAAGACAGAGTTCAATTGGGAATATTAATTGAATTTATTACTAACAAAATCAGAGCAGAATAAAAATAAATTTTAAAAACATGTTTCCCTCCCTTCATTCTCAGCTTCAGTCCTCCATGAACTTCTCCAGTGGAGTCCGTCCCACAGGCAACAAACAGAAGTTCTGCACAAACTTCTGCAATGTTGGTCACTTTTCCATGGGGTGCAGTCCTTCAGGCACAGGCTGCTCCAGCATGGATCCCCCACAGATTCAGAGGTCCTACCAGGAAAACCTTCCCCAGTGTGGGCTCCTCTCTCCATGGGTCAGCAGGTCCCTGCCAGGACCCTGCCCCAGCATGGGCTTCCCACAGGTATCATGGGATCACAGCCTCCTTCAGGTATCTACGTACTGCAGCATGGGTCTCCTCCACAGGCTCCAGGGGAATCTCAGCTCTGGTTCCTGGAGCACCTCCTGCCTCTCCTTCTCCACTGACCTTGGTGTCTGTAGAGTTGTTCCTCTCACATATTCTCACTCCTCTCTTCTCTGACTGCAATTACATCTGCCCAATAACTGGTTTGTTGTTTTTTTTCCTTCTTAAATGTTATCGTACCATTGTTACTACCATTTCTGATTGGCCCAGCCTTTCCCAGCAGCACATTTGTCTTGGAGCTGGCTGGCATTGGCTCTGTTGTACATGGAGGAAGCTTCTAGCAGCTTCTCACAGAAGCCACATCTGTAGCACCCAAACCTGGCTCTGCAAGCACAATACAAGTACCAAATTTGCTGGGTCTGCTGTACATACATTATGTGTGTATGGTGTCCACTTAGTTAAAATCAGAAGCCATTAAAAACTATAGAGAAATGGAAAAAAATCTTGGTTTTAGAATACTTCTGCCCCAAAGAGTGTTGTTTAATACGTTATTATTTATATTCCAGTAAAGATGCACTGGTTTTTATTTTATTTTCTATTTATTTGATTATGTTTTCCTTCAACATGTGTTCATGCAATTTAAGTAGGACTCAGGAGTAATCATCACTAAAAACACTTCTCTGCCTGACCCTAAATATGGATACTGCATTTCCTACTATTAATTATTTAATTCCCATGTTAATAAGTTAATTAGAAATCCATTTTATTTGACATAAGATTTCATTGCATGATTGTAGGTTGGAGATTATCTTGCCCTACCCTACTTTGGAAACATTAAATTCAATATGAGTAAGCAAAATTCAAAGTAATTTCCATGTACACATTCTCATTAACCACCTTGTATTTGTTCCCATGCTCACTAGCACATGAAACCAAAAAACATTGTTTAAAGTTCTAGGTTGTACCGAAATTCTTAGTAAGATCCTTACTTATTAAGGATTTTTTTTTTTATTTCTCATTTTACTTTTAATAAGTTCATATTGCAAAAAAAAAAAAATTCTGCTCATTCTGATAATTTTGATCTTGGCTCTGTTCTGCCCAACCTCAGTACCACTTGGAGCCACAAACAACCAAAAATAATATAATTTGCATTGAAGCATATAGCAAAGTAATTGAAGTTCATGTAAATGCGAAGACAATTTTATCTTCTTCTGTTCTTGAAATACTTTTAGTATGACTCAAAGAGTTTATTGCAGTGTGAGAATAAGTAAAAAGAAAATAACCTAGTTAGCTCCATCATCTTTGAAGCCAAAATTTATAGATACTTTCTTTTAAGGTATTTGTTTTCCTTCAATTCTTATTACTCACTGAAGATACAAGTTTTATAACAACTAGACTAAAGTTTTAGTGGTTCATTCAGTGGCTTGCCTAAATTATTCTACTGTGGATTTTTTTAATTATTTCTTTTGTGGGTTTTTTCCTATTTCTTTTTGTCTTTTTTTTTCTTTTTATCTTTGGTTTTGTTTCTTTTTTTTCCTTTCCTCTTCCCTCTTTTGAAGTATAATGAGCTCTTCGAGACTGAAATGTTAATGGTTAATGACTCAAACAATTGACCATTTGCAAAAGCAGCCAGGTGCTTTGCTGAGGCCAGGTTTGCACTCCCCTAGAGAAAGGGAGGAGGAGAGTTTTTGGGTGTGTGGTGGCAAAACCTCTGATCTGCCTAAGACAGAGGGAGTGTGCACCACCACCGGCGGATGACCATGACAAACTGACCTTGTTTAGCAACAAGCTGTTTTTGAAACTGGATAAGGGAAAAGGACAATAAGAAGCAGATCCTGCCAGGTGGGATAATGCTTTTTATCATACTGTTGTCCTCCCCACTCCCTCATCCCCTTTCCTTCCCTGAGGAGGTATCCTGTAAGCCTGAAGGTATTCATCTCTTCTGATAAGGCATAACTGGCTCAACTAAGCAGGTTCAAATAGTCATCATATCATTAGAAGGTTCCAGAAACCATCAAAGAATCTTGAAGCAGCCCTAGACTCATTTCTGGGGCCTTCCACCAGAGGAAGATGAGGATGATCCATAGTGTTACATCAGACTGTAAAACTCCCCCTCCCCGCCCCCACGGGAGGTACCTGGGGTCTCCAACCTGAACATATATTAACCCATTAGACTTTATTTTGTGGGGGCTTCCACCACCTTCGACAGATCCAGTCTGAGACCATCGCTTTGACCAACGCACATCAAAATTGCAACAAACAAGTCTTGTTGGATCCATGGGTGGTGATATCTTTCCTCTTCACTACCTACTCTTATCTTCTCTTTCTCTTTCTTTTCCTTACATATTTTCTTAAGTGATATCTTTATCTTTTTATATTGTTACATTTCTATAGATAATAACCAAAATATATAGATAATAACCAAAACAGCTACATAACCCCTTTCAACCAAATTTCAACCAAATTGTTCTAAAATAAACCCTTCATATATATTTATAAACACTGATCATTCAGTGTTGTTTCACTCTAATCCACCCCACGGGATCTATTAACAAGAACCTCAGTTACTCCATCTCAGAGATGGATCATAACATGAGCATAGTCAATCTATTTTCTCAGAGGGATTATGCTGGACATCTACTTTCATAGGCAACTTTAAAATACTTAAGTGCAGGTTTTTATGTATATAGAAAAATTGTTATAGATCCTTCTTGTTAAGTTAATAGGACTTACACGGAAGACTTATATCATTAGTTTACTGAAAAATAAAACAGTATGTGTCCCACACTGGGACAATAGAGATCCATAGAGAATATCCTTTGTGTTTAGCCTCACTAAAGTAAGATTTCCCCTCCTCCCTTGAGTCAGAATCAAAGTCTGAACAAATATTTCAAATGTAAAAGAAATAAAAAAATAAACACAAATTTACATATTTTCTGTTTAGAAAAACAGAAGAAACCTAAGTTGTGGTTGGGTTTTTCCCCCAGTTTTTCCCAAAGGAAATGTGTCTTCTAAAATAGAATATAACTTTGCAATCACTTTGGTTTACACACATGATTAGCCACAGAATTGTTTTAGAGTCTCCAACTTACAAAATGCCGTTGTTCACTAACTTCATCACCAGTGTTTTCTTTCTGAAAACATTATGCATTGACATGTTGAAAACAAATCTCTCCTACCGGTTCAATGATACCAGTATAAACCTTTTCAGTTAACAAACATACTCAGCTTATTCCACTGAGAAAAAAAATGGGTTTTTACATTCTTTTGGAATTTGCCTATATTCAATTAGTGTACTGGGTTTGTAACCCTGCCTGGGAGGGAAACGGAACTAGGATAGGTCACCTGATGTATATTTTACCAAAAAGCTGTTCCATACCATGTTATGTCAGCTCAGATATAAAGAGATGAGAAGGAAACACCTCCCTCTCTTCTCTTCTGAGACAGTGCACAGGATAGACAGCTGTTTTCAGAGGAAAACACCTTTCGTGGGGAAGTAGTCTTTATTGTTAGTTTTCCCTGTGTGTATAGTGCTTATAGTTCTCTTTCTCTTCTCTGTGTAAATATAAAATCACCTTTCTGAGCAGCCTCGGTTTTTCAAGTTTTTTTTTCCTTTCCCCCGTTCCCTCCTCCTTCTCCCTCTGGGGGAGTTGGGCGGAGTCTCGGTGGACACCAGGTGTTCAGCCAAAGTAACCAATAACAATTAGAAACATTCTCCTAGTTTAAAAACTCTACAACTGAGCTTACAGATCTTACAGTAATGAATGATTTCACTTGCCCAAGTAAATTCTCTATTAATATAGCTTCTCCCTTATTTCCCTTTTAGCTCTTCTGTAAAAAAAAAAAAAAAGGTTTTTCAATGGTAACTGACACTTTTGGGAAAGAAGTGGATGTGATTAGAGGAGAGTATTTTAATTAGTTTACTTTAAATTGCAATATAGCTGCCTTAATTGATTTCAAATAGCATGGCAAAACATCAGGAGCAAGAGAAATAGCATTCTCATTTAACGCTCATTTAATAGGAATCACGGATTCTTATTAAAGAAAGCAGCACTGCTTTCATGGAGTCTCTTACACCCATGCCTGAAGAAGTTTCATTTTGAAACAAATCTAGTTACCACAATGAAAACTCTTCAGTGAAAATGTTCTTAAAAACATTTCAACTTTGCTGCAAGGCTTACATTTCAGACTCTAAGCTAAGTAACAAGATCAGATCTTTCTCTATAAGCAGAGATCTACTTTTTAACAAGTGTTCTTTTATTTATGCCTTTCAGGTAGGCAAAATTGGATTAATCTCTGATGAAAGCATGTCCCACAGTGATGGATTCAAACTATGTCTTTGGTGTCTAAATTAATCCAGACTTCTGTTACTTGAACTGTGTTTTCTGTGAAGAACAAAAGAGTTCCCGTAATAGCTAGACACTAGTCTTCAAACACTGCATACATGGAGGCAAAAGCAACATGTAAAACTATAGAAGTATTCTGACATTTGTCTAATTTTAAATATTCTCCCATATTATAGCCACACATATATTTCATATATACCAAGTCATTAAACAGACTTGCTGAATGTACTACTTTCCAAATGGGATAACCTTAAAATGTGAATTAATGTATTTCCAGAGAAATTAAATAGAATATATTTTAAAATAGTATAAATCTGTGTGATCAGAAGTGCTAGTATGGATACAAAAAATAACCACATAACTCCTATTTCAGAGATGTCTCTCTAACAACATCTTTCAACTCTAAAGATTCTCAGGTTGTAGAATTTTTGGCCTTTAAGTCTACACCTGGGTGTTTGTTCTCATTCTGCCAAGTCTGAGGAAAACTTAGGTCAATACAATAGAAAGCAATACTTAGTGACATTTGTTATCATTATTTTGATATACTTGCTGAAGTTTGTGTTTGAGCAATTTGTGTAATTCCATCAAACTTAAAACTGGCATCTCATTCACTTTTTTCACACCATCAAATATGAAGGTGGAAAGGAGATCAATGTTCCTAATAGAGCTTGAAATGAATTTGACTTTTTGGTTTGCATCCATGTTTTCTGTACTAAAATCCTCAATGCACGCTAATGAAATAAAGACAGAACAACTTTCTATTGTGGCAACAGAATTTGTTACACGTCACAGAATCAGATCAAGGAGATGAGGAAAAAGCTGACAAAATGTATAAGAGGTTACAGGTTCATTCTGTTTACCCTTTTACAAACTATTTTTTCTTCAGATTTATAAAAGCAGGCAGGAATGAGAGAGGAAAAAAGTTGTAGGACAAACATTGCAAGCGAAAAATTTGTTCTTAAAAATATTGTATATAGGATGTTCTACAAACAGCTTGCTGGGTAATCAAAGAAGGCTACATATTTGTAATGTATGAATGCACAGTCACAGCCCAAGCTTCTCAAAGACTGAGAGTGCTCAGGCTGGCCAGTGCTGGGAATCCCAGATACAACAGGCAGGCTGCATAGAGCTACAGATATCTTAGGAAAAGTGGTATGCCTGCCTGTCACAGGATGAAGACTTGTGGCCAGACTTCAAAGGTGACAAAAAGGGCAGATTTTCTTTTTCAAGAAGGAATTTTCAAGAATTTTTTCAATCCAAGGAAACACTGAAAAAATGGTGGACTGAACACTATGGTAAAGAACACCTTGCTAAGAAAAAAGGGAGTGGATTTGTTCTCTGGACTTAATCTTCTTAATCCAAAAGTTTTCCCTTTTAACAAGTCTGATCTTATTCTATTTTACTACTTTGAATTCCAAAGAAATGAAGAAATTCTTAGCCTTCAGTGTAATTTAATACGCTAATTTGGAAAAAAAAGTACACCATCCAACTAACTTGGAGGCTCTTTGTGGTGTAAAAGCCTTTTATGAGCAGTTCACAGTTATCTAGAATTGCATACTTTAGCTCAGTAGCAACTCTGTACTATTTCAATCATTGTGTTACAGTATTTAGAGACTATTTCATCATATATTCTCTACTATTCTCTGAAAAATATCTGATACTTCCTCTATTGTACCCTCATAATAATTCTCAAATCACGAAGCAGGAAATCCATCATTAGGTATGAATGACTAAACCACAGGAGGAAAAGGGGTATGCTACAATATATTTGAATGTTTACATTTGATTGACAGTCACAAGCAAATTAATAAATTAGTAAATGTGTAGTTTTGTAAATATATTTATGCAAAAACTTAGCAGTTTCTTTGTTTATAAATGCAGTGTATATTTAGCATGGTTATGACAGTTATCTGACATACAGGGTTAAAAAAAAATAATCCTTGCATGTTATTTAGCATTGCTGTTTCTAATGTACAGAACACTTATTCTACAGAATTGCTTTGCAGGATAAAGAGTCAGCACTGCGTACACAGACCTTGGAAAACAATATGCTTTCAAGTAACTGCTTCAAGTAACTTTTCAGCAAATATAATACAGAATAAATAATAAAATAATACAGAATAAGCACATAAGACCTTCTCTCATAACCTTCTCTCTGTCTTTTCCAGGCCTGAGAGAAATGTAACAACTGACATAGCTAGGGGTTCAGATAAATTAACATTAAAAAAAAAAAGTGCAGATGTCTGCTCAGTACATGACTTCTGATTCTAAAACTGTATTAAAAAAACACACTCTCATCCTGAAATGTTCTGCAACATCTAAATTAAAAGATTCTGAAATTGGTCAATAACCATTTTTCTTACATTTTAAAGTTGGACTTCAAGGATTCTTGTGGTTCTTTCTGACTCAGGAAGCTGGATCCCTTAGAATTTCATTAAAATTCTGTGGTGGGAACTGCCAAGACAACTGCTAATAAGAAACAGTTCCGAAAATTTTAATTTTTAAAATGTTCATTTCTATGCATCAGAAATTAAATTAATACCAGGAAATTATTCTTTTTTAAATTTTTTTCTTTCAAAAAGTTTTTTAAAGTAAAATTGTCCATTAAAATCAATGTAATGGCAATGTGTTATTTCCCATTGAAAAGTGATATTGCAACTAAAATTTTAATAGGAAACATTAATATTTTCAATTTACTAAACCTAAGACTTGGAACACATAAAACAACCTATTTCACTTGCTTTTAAAATGCTTTCTAACACTTGTATTCTTCAAAGTACAAATAAATTCTTTTTAAGGAAAATGGTTTCAGCTTTCTACTCTCTGTGTAAGCAAAAATGTTAATAATTAAATTCTATATCTACCTCTGCTAAATATCTCATATGATTATTAAAAAAAATCATAAAAACACCACCTATTTGATAGGGTTATTTCAAATAACATTCAAATAAAGAATGAAAGTAGAACATCATATGATGCTATGTATTCCCCCCCTTTAATGTATTTTGATTTAAATAAATAAATAAACAGATAAACAGATAAGTAAATAAACAAATACATTCAGGCCAAAATAGGCATTTCTTCCACACACCTAGCTAGCTAACTAGCTATTCAAAATATATGGGTTTTCCTTTAGCAAAAACGTTTTGAAGAACAACACTGTAGTCCCAAGGATATAAAAGCAATTTATAAGCTTGCATATGTGTAAATAAAGGAGTTTTAATAGAAACTAAGAAATTAAATTTCTATTGAACAAAGATAATAGTTGTCTTTGTCAATATTAATTTTTACATAGCTGCTCCAATATGGTGGGACAAGTATCCTAGATAATTATTCCTAGATAATTTCTTCTTTCAAGTAGATTTGTAATCACTGATCAAAAATCACAGCTTCCAGAGAATTCAAGAGAATCAAAAAACATCTTGCTGGTTTTATATTTTGCTACAAACAACATAGGCTGAATTAAATAGTTGATGAAAGGCAACTAACCACACAAACTATTGGTGGGTGTGGTGAGGAAGGGTTTTCTGTGGAGCAAGTAAGTTCCTAACCTAGACTACTTTATCATGCAGTGTCAACACCAATGGACTTCACACAAAGAGAGTCATTAAAAGGCTCTAGTCATGCACAAGTTGTAGGATGGTGCATTTGTGTTCCTCTTGGACACTGAGGAACAATGCTTAGTGTCATGAAAGGCCATCACACCTCCTCTGACCTGTGTACCAGAACTGAGTTCTCAGGAAGGGGCTTTTTACTCAGCAAATCCCCCAACTGCCTAAAGAAAAACAGGAACACAGGCTGTGCACAGGTTGCTGTAGTCTGGATGAAAAGGATTAAAATCAGCTTTGCCGCTGAGCAGACCATCATTCAGATGTTGCAAATGGATGTTGTCAGGGTAGTAATAAGCATCATTTTACTGTGCAATAGACAAAAAGCTGATATTAATTATTTTGTTTTCTCTGACTACTGGCTGCTGAAGAGGACAAGTTTTCACTTCCATTTTCCTTCTTTTTTTTTTTTTTTATCCATCATGTTTTAGTACTGCTTCATTATTAAATGGTGTCTCTTACAAAGTAATCAGTACAAGACCAGAGACTTCCAGCTATTATAGTACCATATTCTGAAAAGCCCTTGATCATTTGCTTTTGCAGTACTTTTCTTGTAGCATTTCACAAAGTGTTGTTAGGCTGGAAATGCAGAAATAATTGATTGCATTGAACTCTGGCACCTATGTAAGCTTTTAATCCTGGCAGTCAAGAACACTAAGATAAAAGTTTCATAATTACACTGCATATCTAAGCAACACTGTTATTTCAAATGAACACACTGAATTACAGAAAGAAGAAGTACACACTAAAATACACAAAAAGTGAAATTGCTGAAATACTATACTCTGAACTAGAACATACATTCAGCACATTATTACAGATAGTGAAAGAACAACAAGATCACTATTTTCCACCACCTCAATGGACTTTGTCCTTTAAGCCTAAACTGAAGAATATTGATCTTTCTCCATTTCTTAAAAAACAGAAAAACAATCTTTTTGCTGTTATATGTAGAAATAACAGTTTTTGTTTTGTTTTTAATCTAAATTTATTTATCTTTAGAAAAGAACATCCCAAGCTAATTTTACTGAGAAACAATATTGAGAATTAATAACGTCTTTCAGTTTGTGACACTGGACAGTTCCAGAGGCAATTTTAATTTATTTTTTAATTTTAATTTAATCAAACAGAAAGATGCTCACTGAACCCTGGTGAAACAGAGACTAAAGTTAAAAAAAATTCTTTGCTCAAGATATTTTTTAATATTTTTTCCTTGCCTTCTTCCATTTTCCAGATCTTCTTAAAGATGTTTTGTAATTTACGGTAACAATTAGCAAAGGAAAAAGGTGTGTATTAAAAAGCAAAGAAAAGCTGATCTGAGATGCTTAGTCTTCAAAGAAAGGGAAGCATTGAAGAAAGGGAAGAAAAAAGGAGCACTCCATCCTTATATGTTTCAGTCCATTCAGCGGGTTTTTTTCCATTGTAGAGGCATGAAAATAGCATATCTTACTGCAGTCAGTTTGCAACCTACCACTCTTTAGCACTGTTGCAAATTTAGTTACTTTGGCCTGTCTGTGACCAGTACAAGAGGGCATACTCGGGTCATGTCTTTTACAAAGGTTAAAAGTGGAAGAAGATGCTACTGCTGGACTTCACACCCACTAACCTCCATGGCAGGAGCATGTAACCACGTGCAGAGCCACCCTCTGCAACTGTAAAGACTAGACCACCCTGATTTAAATCTCTGCAAGTGTAAGACATGGCTTTAAATAGGACAGTTATTCTAAAGGTATACTAAGGAAGAAAAATACAAATATTAGATTGGGCCATATAAACAACTAGGAAAAAAGTCATCACTAACGTCATGAAATGCTACTTAAAACAGAGAGAGTCTGAAAAATCACTCTTAAATTAGCTCCAACATAAAAAAAAGCCTCATCAACGTTAATTTAAATAAAAGTTCAGCAACATGACAAAGTACCAAAACCAAGTGCAAGAAGAAAGAAACTAGCACTGAAATAAAACCCCAACAAACCACCAAATGTGCATTTGAAACCCATAATTTCAGCTCAACAGACACAGGAAGGCAGGGCTTCAGATCATGTAACAAAGGGAATAGCACTCACTTTTCAAGTAATTTGTAAAAATTCTGGTAGACATTAGATAGTCACTTGGAACAGAACAAAATCACTCTGGATTTAAATCTTTTTAAGCGAATACCTAGTCTGTTCTTGTAGCTTATATACCTGAAATGTTAGACTTGAAAACCTGAAGGATGACATATAATTGCTATTTCTTACTGAAAATAGTATGGTGAATGAATCAGCTCAAGGTTTGAGTGATTTTATTCTCCCCAGGGTAGATGGAGATGCGTTGACATAATAAGGGAAAGCTTGCAGGTACTTCATCTGTCTTTTCTGGTCTGATATAAAATCCGTAATGAACCAAACATGGAAACAAGTATCCTTTTGAATATCTACTTATTTTCCTGAATTGATGCATCCTCACTAACCACGTAATCATTGATTAAATAAAAGCTACCAAGTGAAGAGATGATTTAGTTATAAATACCTTAGAAGAGGTATTTTTAGAAAAACATAAACTGCAACTGCTGGCTAATTTCTGAAATGTGTTAAGGATGGTGTCCTTTTTTTCTAATTTAAATTAACTTCCAATGTAATTATAAGCTAACTAAAAGCTGTGCCCATATATTCTTTTAGAAATGCAGTTGTGAAGGGCAAGAAAAGCATGGAAGATTATGTGTGTGCTCATTTTACACTATGTAACTACCTATTGTCTTTAAATTTTTTTGGTCTTTTCTATATACATGTGATGTTTAGCTTCAAGACTCATAAATTGTTTTATATTTATAATATGCACATTTTATATGTATTTATATAATTTAACTTGTATTTAATGTGTCTGGATGTCCGTTTATTCTCTTCTGATGTAAAGAACAAGAAAAAATGAAACTTAGACAATTCAGACTAATGCAACAAGAGGATTTAAAGATTAAGTCTTAACATGCTATTTCCAACTCCAGCATGGAGCGTGGACCAGTAAAAATTGCGGAAGGACTAGCTCAAAGCCAGGAGGTGAGGATGAATCTCTGTGTCAGAGAAAAAAAAAACCAACAAATTTCTGCAGCAGTACAGAGGGTGTTGTCTGGGCAAGAGATATTCAGCTTCTAATTTGCTAGATCAGCCCTTTTTATTTTATCTTCCCAGCTTTTCATGGTGCTTTTTTTTTTAGCATAATGAAAGAATATAATAAGTATTTATTATATAAGTGCCAGTATTTATCAGCACTCCAAATGACATTTATATTGTTAAATGAAAAGCTAAATGCCTGAAGCTGCCAATGGCATAGTTTGGAGGAGAACCCCTGATCACAGAATACTATAAATTACTTGACCATAGCTAAACTGCCAAATTCAGGATCTTTTGATTATCACACTAAAAACCTGTTTAGTCTCTACAGTCAATTCATAGAAATTCTGTACTGAAAATACCTTTGTCCAACTAACTGTAAAACTAATTTGTTCAGTATTATTTAATCTCCAATGACAATTCTTCTGCAAAGCCTTAAAGAGAAAATCACCATTGCAACAAACTTCAACCATTAGTCTATAAGTCACTGATCTCAAAATTATAAGATGTTAATGTTATTTAATCTTAAAAATATCATTTATAATTATAAATTACATCCATTTATATTTTTGCATTTTATTAAGTGCAAATTAATACATTTTATAAATTTATTTTGAATAAAAAGTTAAGCATAGTAAATGAAAAATATTTAATATTAAATTTAAAAGCTTTAATGTTATTTTTAAAATCTGAACCTACAATTTTTTAGGGCTATAATGCACAAGTTCACAAAGGTTCCTGACTGCACATCTTTTGTACATATATGTTAGTGAGGGATTACTTTCAGCATCCTCATGGCTTGACATCAGCCAGCAGAGGACTGATTCAGACTGAGACACATGAAGATATAACAAAGGGAATTCCAAAGTTCTCCTCTTCTGAAATATAGTGATTTTTTAAAACAACTTAAGTTGAAAGTTTATTAACTCAACAACTTTAAAACGGCAGCAATTCTTAATGTCATGAAAACAAGGGAAACTAAGCTATGATCTACCTTCTGAAAAGCATGCCATTTGCACATGCTAGAAACAAAAACCTCTTTAAACACAGACAACTTCAATGTCTTGTCCAATTTGTCCATCATGAAGCAAGCCTAGCAACATCAATTCCTCTCAAATTTTGCATTATTATACATTAAGAAGCTTTTTTTCCCCCTAAGGATATGTTTTTATTTAACCATAGCCCAAGAAAATAAAGTGACTGCATTTGTTTTGGGACTTAGAGCTTGGGGCTTGAAAATGACAGTCAAACAGAGGAAATATCTGTATAGTTGAAATATAATCCACATTTACAACAAATTAATTATTCATATACATACACGGATTAGCTAACACTATTTCTTTTCTAGACCATGTATTTCTTTTTTATTACTGGAAAGTAATTCACTACCATGAGAATCAGATATTTTCTTCCTCCTTATTTTTTTGTAAGTTACTGTAGAACAAGCCTAAGATGAAGCAATATTACATTAGCTAAATGATATTTTTAATAAATCATATTTCTCACTTTCATTTTCTGTGTTTCTCCCTTTTCTCAAGGTCTCCAAATAAAAATTCCACATTTACGGAAGTATGTCAGTCCTTGTATTATCTCCAGGAAGGAACCAGACTTGTCAAGGGAGTATCTGCTTCATGCAATTTCAAAACCAATATTTTTTTAGATTCAGAAAGTTCATCAGTTTCAGCAATAGAATCCCATAATTAGACAAAAGCAGAAGTTTAGCAAGGCACTGGCAATCAGACTCAGTAAAAATCATGGCCCAGAAAATTCTTCCATTTCTTCTCAATTTAAAAACTAGTCTAATAAAAATTCTCTCTAAGATAAAATTAAAACAAAATGTGATGAGCTGACGGTATGGTTTCAGCAACAGAAGCTATACTGTCTGAATTAATGGATAAGCCCTTAATTAATCAATTCATTTCAACCAAAAAGAAGGCAGTCTTCCACCCACATCTGGGATAGGTTTGTGTTTGGGATTTTTTCCCGATTTTCTCCAAATGCTAGCAGATTAAATACAAATGCAATGCTAAAATTGGAAAAAAAATTGTGTTTTTCCTTTATATCAGAAGATGAAAAAGAAATACAGCTGATGAGGAGGCAATTAGAATTAACAATAAATACCTAGGCATGTATTTGCTGCCAGCTAACTGCTCTCATCAAGGAATAATACTCAAAATAAAGAGACAAAATTCATTATCAGCGATAATGGAAAATATGTTAATAAAGCTAATATTATGTATTAATGATGGGTTAAACTTTTTTCACATAATAGGGTTTTTGCATAACCAAGTTAGCTAAATCTTTTTTTCTTTAAAAAAGGCACATCCATTCACTAACCATTAATGTGTCATCCAGCAGTGTTTCACTTTGCTTTTTGTGTATCAATTATGTGCAGTTCAAGAAAAATGCAACGCCCACATAGTATTTGCCCTGCTGATTAAATAATATCCTGTGTTTAACAAATTGCTCAGATTTCTAGATAAATCAGAAGGAAACCACAGGCAAGGCTGTTTACACTTGCTTTCTCTGTAGGGAGACTAAACAAAAACACCTGCAACAAGAACAACAGATTTTATTGACCCAGTCTGACACAACAAAGCATAATGTCAGCTCTAACAGACAATTTAAAATCTAACAGAAACATAAAAGAGAAGCAAAAGCAATTTACTGAAAAAAATACACAAAATAAAGCTTATTAAAAAATCAAAGTGAAATTTCCTCCCACCAACTCTAGCTAGTTGAGGAAGACATTTGATACCTCAGTCCTTTCCATGTCCCCTGTCACCAGGTTCCCTGTCTCATGCATCAGCAGGTCCACATTTTTCCCTAGCCTTTCTTCCATTCTACGTCTAGAAACCTTTCTCATCTCTTTTATTATCACTCTCCAGACTGAACTTCAGGTGGCTTTTGGCTCTCTTAAGCCCACCCTAGCATGCTCAGGTGGCATTTCTACAGTTCTGAGTCACATGATCCCATTTCCACCTCTTGCACCCTCTCTTTTTCTTTATATGAGTTTTGTTGAGAGCTCTTTGTTCATGCATGCAGACCTCTTGCTATCTTTTGTTTGATCTCCTGCTTATCAGGGTAGACCACTGTTGAGCCTGGAAAATCAACCAGCTCTCCTGGAGCCTTATTCTCTCCAGAACCATGTTCTATGTCATTCACCCAAGCTGAGCAAGTCAAAGTCTGCTCATTTCATGTTCAGGTTTGGGATTCTGCTACTTGTCTTTCTCCTCTGAATATTCTGAACGCCACCCCCTTGTGTTTGCTGCAGCCAAGACAGCCTCTGACCTTCACAATTCTGACTAGGTCTTTGTAAAGCATGAAGTTTATGAGAGCATCTCCTTTCATCAGCCCCTCTTGCATTTTTATTAGGAAGTTATCATGACTGCACTGTAGAATTTTTTAATTTCTGCTATTTTTGCCTTACTCTTCCAGCAATTATCAAGATGATTGAAGTCACCCGTGATGACCAGAGCCTGAAAACACACGGCTTTTCCAAATTACCTAAAGAAGGCCTCATCTAATTCTTCCTGATGAGGCAGTCTGTAGCAGACATGCACAGACAGTGTTGTCCATACTAATCACCCACTATCCATAAGTTCTCATGTGACCCATCATCTATCCCCAGCTGCTTTCCCATGTTACCAACAACTCCCACTCCTCACATTCCTGGTTTTTCCTTCCTAGCGGGGCTTCCATCCATTCATTGCAGCACTCCAGTCATACTGGATTATTTTTTTGTTAAAAGTTATGCTTTCATTTAGATAAAGTTAATTGAGGAAATAGTGTAAGCTATGCAAATACTCAAATTGCATCATCACAACATTCTTCCAAATATTTAAGCAATTAATTATGAAATTGCAACAGGAAAGGGGGGAAGCCAGTAACATCTAGATTCAGACCTCTGTCTATCTCTGTGGTTTGTTTTTTTTTATTCTACGCAATGCATAAAAATTAATTAATTGGATGGAGAAAAATGTCATTTGTTTTAGTATCACTAAGGAAATGCTTCCACTTTTTTATGACTTTTTTTACTACAGTAGTCAGGAAAGCATCAGCTTAATTAAATGATGCCAAATTGTATGACTTGGGATCATGAAAGGTAGACCCTAAGGAATATCCACCCTGGAACACATCCCCTGAAATGTGGTGGAAATAAAACATATATTGAAACAGAGCCTTCATAAGCCTTTCTGAAAAGGATAAATTGAGGATTATGAATTCCCTATATATTAAATTGTGTCGATGTGGTCTCTGCACCCTCTTAAACCTGACCTTTACTTCCTGTAACCCTGCTGATAACCCAACTGATAACCAGCTGGAGTCATAACAGCTGTGTCTAGTCGTGATGGCTGCATCCAGCTCAAAGTGGATTTGGGAGTAGATGGGTAACAGCAAAATAAATAGCCAAGGGCTAATTTGAGCAATGAACCCACCTAACCACAGTGCTGGGTAATGTCCAGCTCAAGCCAAGTTTGGAAGAAACTAACATCTGTAGCCAGTATACCAATAAGACTATAAGTCAATCATCAGATTCCATAAATAGTGGATAGCCCAGGGCCTGCTGAGCTCTCCTGCACAGCAGCAGGCTGCATGTCAAGATCTCCCCTTGAGTAGGAACACTTCTCAAGGTTACTCCTCGAGGCTGAGAGAATCCTTATTGTGTCAGATACTCAATAAGTGAATTGGCAATAAGTTCACTGAGCCTTTGAAATCTTAGCTAAGTGGATATGCTATTGTGCATGTACAATCCTTTACACACATACCAGTGACCAAGTTTGGGACTAAGTCCTGATCCAGCTGCACCTAAACTCTCCTCTGAAAAGGAGTTGAGAAAAAGGGAGTCCTTCCTGAACCTCATGACTCAGTGGGAGGGTCTCCATAGCAGTTTTGTCTGGCCCTGTCCCCTCTGCAGTAAATAATCAAGTGTATTTTGCCATCAAATCTTGCTAAATCACTGTCACATTTGCTATTAAATTTTGTTATATCAATAAAATATATTCTTACTTCTCTCTCATGAGTGAATTGCATAACTCCACACGTGACATAAATATAAACCATTTTAAATTGTAGAAAATAAAACCAGACAGGGGTTGGAAGACTACAGTGGGCACATTTTACAAATTTTTGCCTTTTCCTACCCTTGTCTAGGAATCCATTCATACCTAGTGGATAAACAAGACTCTTGCTCTGAACCAGTGTAAGGAACTTTTATGTTTCTATGACTTTTCAGAGTTGAAAGTTGTAGAGTTGCAGGGGCTTATTCATATCCCATTTATGCCTGTTACAACTATGGAATGCTCAAAGGCTTCTAAAATTGATTCAGCGTCTTCTCGTATTCCTCAAAAAGTAAGAGGCAGCAAGGCAGCACACTGTCCATTATGGGATTAATTTCATCTCAAAACCACCAACAATTCTCCACTCCTTCCAAACCATGAGTCCTATATAAGTATTTTTGCTTCCTTCATTTATGGATAACAGAAATTGAAGACTATTAAAAAGAATATTGAAAATATTTTCTGACATTCTAATTTACCAGCTTTCAGTAAAGTTTTAAGAGATAATTTATGAGACAGCAAAAATTTTTAAATCTCAGGAATAACTAAGAAGAATGGAAACTGCGAGAAATTTAAAATGAGATGTACAGCAGGGCTTTTTCATATTTTTGAAAATACTACCACATGATTTAAAAAACAGAAGTTAACTAAAAAGAATGGACACCCCACAAAAACACTGGGTTTTATATTTCAGATAAAAATCTTGTGCTTTTATCTAATCATTGCTAATACTTGTTATGTGGAAAAACATCTTCCCAGGTTGGAAAGCCAATATGCCTTTATATTGCTTAAGAATGAAAGAGAAGGAGTTGAATTCTGTCACCTTATTTATGCTGTAAACAAAGTGCGAGGATATTTAATGGAATTTCTGTATGGGATGCATCAGTGAAATGATGACAGGATCTGTTCCTTGAAAACATTTGTCTATGCTATATTTTGATTACGATTTTGTTGCTTGGTTCTCTTATTTAATAGACTTATGTGGAAATGCTGCTAACATTACCCTAAAGCAAGGCAAAGTTTTTTAAATCCTTAGGTGGTTAACTGACAGCAACAAAGGCTCAATTTCTCCTTCGTCCTCAGTGGAGATGAGCTGTCTGCAAAGCACATGTCCTTATGTGTCTTAGCAAAGGATGAAGAGAATGCCCAGTTCCTTCGCTGTGACAAAGACAGTAAGCCCATGTTGTGACATCAGGGTGTTGTGATACCTGAAAAGTTCACAAGGTATTATTCAAGCTACATCAGAAGGAAGTATTTAATCTACTGACCAAGTTCATTGGGGTGGCCAAAAATGTGAATCCCTGTAGAAGATGGATAAAACAGTTTAAGAAATGATACCAGAGAACTAGGAGAAAAAAATCCCTATACTTTTAACAACAAGTAAAAGTTACAAGGTCTTTCTGACATGCAGTGAGATAATGGGAAACATTGCTGAAATACGTATTTCACCCAAGAAAGCTGCCAGAGTAGTTTTTCCCTGCCTGCACATAAGTACCTCACTGGAAAACTATAAGTTTTTTGCACAAACACTATTGGGAATAGGTTAGATTTCATCATGAATATGAAAACAATATCAGCCTTGTAAAGACCTGGTCTTATCTCTATTTTATTGTATTTTTACAGGCAGCAGAAATATTCAATATTTTCTTTGTATTGAATAAATTAATGAAAAAAATTTTATTCTCATTTCCAAGGATCTATTCAGCCTTTCTACTCCCTAGATTTCAATTTTTCTGTCCTCCAAACTTTTACAAACCCTCTTCCAAATAAACACATTGCTTCCCTTCCACCTGATAATTCTGTTTTCCTGTAGTAATCCCTACACACGAAACAACTCTCCATTTCTTGTGCAGCAAACATACCAAACTATCCCTTGAGAAAGTATAACTCAACAGAATCATTATTATCTGAGACTAATTTGTTATTTTAAAGGTCACAGCATTCCAGCCTGAATATAATTTATTTTAAAAAAAAGAAGGAAAATAGAAGCAACTACGTTGTTGTGTTACCTAATAGGTCAGTTCACAAAAAGAATCTACTTCCTTTGATAATACAATTAGTGTTTAAAAGTATTGAATTTTCAGAATAAAGATAAAGATCAAATGTTTTCAACAAAGCACTAATACTGATTCTGGTACTGGTACTTCACGCACATGGCTTAAAACTGTTTCACAAAATATTTTTAAGTCCAGAAGTCACAATGGTAAGACAGAATCTTACATTAACAGGGTGAAAATCTGTGTATGCCTGCATATGGATTTGGAGACTGTGCAGGAGACCATGCAAGAAAGAGAAAAAAGGTCGCCTTGGAGAGGAAAGGTTTTCTTTAAAACCTAAGATGTGCTGAGAGCATTAAACCATAAACTTCATAACCTTTCCTGCTGATTAAATTAAAAAGTCACTAGACTGATCTTTAATTAAAAAAAAAATTAAAGAAACTGAAAAGGAAAATGTCAGCAGAAATGTACATACAGAAGAACACCCAGACCAATGTGATTTTTGTTTTGTTCTTATCAGAAATTGAGACTCCAAACAGACAAGTTTCAACACTGTCCATTACAGAGAGGCTTCATAAATGAAAAAAGATTGTACCAAAAGCATATTATCCCCTCTCTCCTTTACTGGTGTGTTTTCAGTATTGACCCTTTGAAAATATTAGGACTTGACCTGGTTTCAGCTGAGAAAATTTTCTTCTTAGTAGCTGTACTGTGCTGTGTTTAGAAATTAGTATGAGAATAAAGGTGACAACACACTGATGTTTTTTGGTTGTTGCTGAGCAGGGCTTACCCTAAGTCAAGTACTTTTCAGTGTCTCATGCTCTGACAGCAAGCAGGAGCACAA
The DNA here is from genome assembly GCF_003984885.1 of Neopelma chrysocephalum. Lineage (NCBI taxonomy): Eukaryota > Metazoa > Chordata > Aves > Passeriformes > Pipridae > Neopelma > Neopelma chrysocephalum. The sequence goes on from NW_020897742.1 coordinate 13,718,292, forward strand.
GAAGCCGTGAGGGAGCACAGCCCAGACAGCTGATCTGAACTGGGCAAAGGGATATTCCGTATCAGAGAACAACATGCCCAGAATATAAACTGGGAGGAATTGACTGGGAGGCTCTAATTGCTCCAGGATGGTCTGAACATCAATCAGCGAGTGGTAAGCAATTGTATTGTGCATCATTTGTGGGGTTTTGGGTTTTATTGTGCTCTCTATCTTTCATAATATTATCATTACTACTATCATTATTATACTTTCTTTTATTTCAATTATTAAGCCATTCTTATCTCAAAACATGGGTTAAACCTTTTTCTGATTCTCCTCAGCATACCACTGGGGTTTTGACTGTGTGAGATTTTCACATTAACTGCCCTATTTTCAGTCAAATTACTTATTAATAAACGTGATTACTTCACATATATGAAATGAGAATGGCCATAATGTAAGTGTAGTGTCAAGTATGCAACTTAGTAACGTCAAGACATGTTTATAGCTTATGGAGAACAGGATATTTTAGTTTATGATTCATGTGATCTATTTTGATATCTACGTTTGGCAAGGTGAATCACAACTAGGCATTTTCAGTTTCTCTTTATTACCTATAAAGGAAACCTAAAGTGATGACCTCAGATTTAGACCTTTATTGCACTTCAGCTGTCTATGTTTGGTTAGAATAATCACACCCTAAATGTCTACAGTTTTCACAAAAATACCTCAAATGGATCAGTTTCACAAACAACTCAGTATCAATAAGCTCAAATGCTATAGCTGGAAGTGGGTCAAAAATTAAAAAAATAAATAAATTGACAGATAAATCCCATCCTGATGTTTCTCTTTCTTATAATAAAGAGGAGCTAACTCTATCGCTTTAGCCATTAAACATGTCAGTGTGCCCCTCGCGAAGCCTAGCCATGAAAATGCCCCAGGAGCATAGGGAGAAAATCACACAGGTAGGCCAATGATGACTTTAAAGTTAGTATTCAACAACTTAAACTCCAGAACTAAAAACCATAATGATCACACACCACTGCAACTAGATTTACAAATGAACTTACAACCCTAAGATTACACACTGAAAAGCACCTAGTAAATGAGGAGCTGATCACCAACTGAAGCTCCTGTCTGCCTTATACCCAGAATCCTACCCACCCACACTGCTCAGTTCCTAAAAAAGTTTATGTTTCTGACCATAATATCGATAACTCTGGAGTTGGAGAATGACCTACAAATGTGAAGACAAAATGGCAGGATTACTCTTTTCTAAGACAAGCTTTTGTCTATCTTGGCCTCAAACCCCTGAGCCTGTGTTTCTCCTGGGAAAGAGTAGATATTGTCCTAATCTTAAATTCATTGTATTTGTCCTTATAAGGAATTTATAATAACACAAAATAAAAGTAATATTGGCTGATTCTAAATGATACATTTAGAAAACTTCTACTATGGCTGCATTTTATAACTAATTTCAGAAACCTGACAATGCAGCTTTATGACTCCTCTAATTTCTGGGACAAAGAAGTCTGTATTTGCATTCAATTTAATTTTTAAAAATGTTTGGGATTAAACACAAAAAGCTTGTAGATGTGCAGAATTTTTATGAGGACTTTTAGAAAAATTAACCATTCAGGTACTAAATACAATTTCTATATGTGTTATATGCTTGCATGATAAATATTTCTAAAAGAGATTTCCCAGAACCTTAGTTTTTAGTCATTTTGAATAATAGTGAATGGAGCAAAACTCCAGTCCTCATTGATTTTAGGTATTCTGTCTGCTAAGTAAAACTGTGTTCTTTTGCACTTTAAAGACCTTAATATACAACAGACTGAAGATTGACTCATAAATTCATGAAAATCTGACAAGCATTTCATAACTTCTTGCAGCAATGCAAGCTTTAGGATAAAGTGACTATTTCACAAGAGTTACAAAAGTCATCACTAGAACCACTTTTATGGTGAGGAACAAGCGGAATTTACCTTGGAATTTATTGAGGTGGGTCCTTCCCAGGACTTCATAAATTTCTACAGTCTTTTCATTAGTCTTGTTTTGCTCCTGTATTAAGCAGAGAAACTAGGACGAAGTTTGCTTTGCTAGGACAAAGTTTCACACTACAACATGCTGAAACAAAGTATTTTGCAATGTGTGGTTGCCCTGAATGATGATTTCCCCAGCTATTCCCAAAGTCACAGAATGGACCTATGGAAACTCAGGATATGCACAAAAAATAACACAAAGGAGAAAGTGACCATCTACTATAAGGTAATGACTGCTACTTTTTCATTTTCTTCCATTTTCTAATGCACACCAGCTCAATAGTTTTCTTTTGAAAGTGAATAACCTACATAGTTGGTTTTCTGTAAGATACTTCTGTCTCCATTGTGGTATACTCTTCTGCCTTGTATACATGCATGCCTGCACACACACATGGTTTCTATACTTAGAGTTTACATTCTTGTTAGGCACAAGACTGACTTAAACTGAAAATCTAAATCTAATTAGGAAACAGAAATTAAGTATTCTTCTTCCTAAGTCTCTTGACAGGTCTGATTTAATAGTTATTCTAAGAACATGCTGCACTAGGGATTGGGTTGCCATCATTTATGATTTCTATTAATTGCATGCTGGTCAAACCTACATTTTGCAAAAGACTGCAGTAAACCCAAGCAGCTGCAACAGTCTACAGTCTATAATGGATAGTGAGCTAAGGACTAAGTATATATAAAGGACCTAAGGGTATGCTGGGAAGAACACAGATCTAATATTTGAGGTATCCAGGTTTAGGTTCTAGTTCCTATCTCAAGGATTTTTTTATTCACCCACTGAAGGTTTAATATAAAATTAATCAGTGCTATGAGCAGGGACTTCAAGCCTCAGTTTCAGCATCCTCATGTCAATGTTACAATTATAAAATATATACTAATGGTGTGTTTCTTCTTTGCTGCATCCTTTATTGCTTGCTGAAATTGGAACACTGCACATTGGCAAAGCTTTAGCAGGAGCAGCATGTGTCTCCACTTTGAATAGCCACAGAAAGGCAAGTTTTGACAACCTTAAGCAGATGAAGAAACAGAACCTGGATTTTCCATTGAGGTTTTTTTACCTCCCGCAGGCAGATAAGCTTGAAACTCAGCTGCTTGGTCACTTCCCTCAGGCCCAGTAGAATGGGGGAAGAAGAATGGAAGTATAACAGAAAGAAAACTTAGGGATCAAGATAAGCATTGTTTAACAAGTGAAGGAATTCTGGAAGAAGAGAGAAATAAAATAAGTAATGCAAAGGCAACCATTCCCAGCCAGACTGATGTCCAAGCAGTCTCTGAGCAAATGATGGCTAATGTTCCTAAACCCTGCTATGCTGCACGTTACTGCTGAGCATGACATTATATGGTATGGAGTATCTCTTTGGTTACTTCAGGTCATCTGCCTGGTTGTGTTCCCTCCCAAACTCTTGTGCATGCATGTCGTAGTTTGACTCCCAAAAAGGCCAATTTTCAAGCTCCCCACAATTTGCTTCAGTGTGAGAGAAGTTTTCAGACATGTACAACTACCAACATGGGGGAATTATATCAAAATTTATCACTAACACAATAAATACTATAATATATATACACAACAATCCTAACTATCTCTCCTATGGTAAAACAATATATTTATATAAATCATCCCTCCTTCCCTCCATAAAAAGTTCAGAAGGAAAGAAGAAGGTTTTTTTTTCACTTAAGGCCACAGCTCTAATTCGCAGTAGTTGGAAAATTCTTCTCTTCTTCTCTCTTCTTCAGAATGCAGGAGGGTCTACACCCACTTCTCGCCCCTAGGCCACGATTACCGAGGGTCTTACCATGGACTTCGGGGGAACACCTGTCTCACCATGTCTGCACCACAGAATACAAGGGGTTAAAGCTTAAAGTCTTTGTCCCCTGCCTCGTGGAGGTTCCTTCCATGGGAGTTTTTGGGGGGGGTCCCCTTAGTCTGAGGCTACCCCTCCTTTCCCAGGTCAAAAGGGTTCTGGGGGTTTTTGGCTCAAGTCCCTACCCCAAGAACTCTCCAGCAGATCTCTCTCCGTCTGCTCTGCCTCAGCTGGACACTGGTACCATCTGGGTCATTCCAGGTCCGCTCTGCTCCGCATTTTGTGTGCTGCTGCAGTTTCAGCATCATGGCTGTGTGCCCTAGCCCATCCCGGGCTACTCTGTGGCTGTGTGTTGCCACCGCCTCTCCAGGGTCATGGCTATCAGCCCGACCCGCTCTGGGCCACCCCTCGGCCCGCGTTGGCTTGGTTCCAGCGCCATGCCTGCCCACTGGGGACCTGGCTCCAGCCTCCTGCTGGCCACTCAAGCCCCGCGCCATCACCTCTCGCTGGCAGTGGGGGGAAAAAAAACCCTAGCCTTTGGTGACAGCACCCGGTCCAGTTTTAACACCACACCAGGCTCCTGCAGCCTGGTCGGGCAGGGGGGGAAGGGGGTGGACAGATGGGGGAACTGGCCCCCACAAGGGGGCCCGCCAACTCCTCTGCTCTCTCTCTCACCTCATGGCGTCCAACTTCCAACTGCCGCAGCTTCTTTTTTCCGGTTTGTGTAATATGTTAATTTTGCAGGGGCGCACTACAGCTTTCTATTGGCTCTGCATTGGAAACTCACTTGGGATTAACCATTTTCCAGCCCCAGGGGAGGCTGGACGAGTCAAAATTATGACAATGCACCAGTCTGTTCACTGAGGGACAGACTGAGAAACAGAGATGGCCCTGACATCACGCACACTGCTCGGCAAGAGCTAAAACACCCACGTTACCAACACTGTTTAAGCCACAAATCTAAAATGGTACAATATGAGCTGCTACGAAGAAAATTAACTACAGCCTAGCCAAAGCCACTGTGCCCATTTATAGAGTAAAAGCTTAGATAGCTGGCAATATGTAGGATGGAGAAAACAAAACTACCTGTAGACTTTGGAAGAAGAGAATAAGCCTGCAACAATCCAACATCAACCATGGATTCTGAGGTAAAAGAGATGAGTGAGTGTCAAGAGAGGAAACGTGTAGACTTTCAGGCCATTATATTTTAGAGATCCCTATTGATTTTTACTATATTTACCATTCAGATAGCATTCTTGTATGCAAGAGAACTGGTATCTGACATAAATATTTGTAAATTAGGAAGTGAAATGAAAAATTTTTCATCTGATTTTATACATAAATGACTAGCAGTGTGTCAGTGACTGTAAGTGGAAACTATAAAATTGCAGTTAGCATATGGAATGACTGACATTAAAAAGTGAAAATTTCTGTTACCAGATGTGCTTCCTAAGGTGTAAGGGCAAAGTTCTCAAATGAGGGACTTCACTACCTTCACTGAATCAAAGCTCCTACTGACAAACCTTACGCCCTGGTTGTGAATGACAGGCAGGCACTGAGGGGTAGAGACCAACAGATACTGTAAGGGTGAGGACCTAAGAAAAGCTGGAGGTGGAGAAGAAGTCAGATGGCAGGATGACTTACCTATCAAGAATGAATAAATTTTGTAATATCTCAAAAAACATTAAAAGGAAGCTCTTATTACAAAATAAGTAGTCACATTGACTACTGCGACATTATTCATACATGACAAATTATCAGTAAGTTTTTTTATCAAGCTTTCAAAATCACATTTCTATGAATTACAATTCTGACAATTTTGAACAAAGGATTTCATCAGAATTTTTAGTTTGATTAGGCAAAATCTGTCATCTTCCCTCTAATACTGAACTCTCTTTGACCTTCTTTAAGTCAACTCTTGACATGCAATGGTAGATCAGAATGTATTAAAAGTCACTATGAACCAGAGAGTCAGTATTCTGGCTGTAATCAGTATCTTCTTAGTGAAAGATTATGAAGTAATATTTTAAAGGTTACTTTTGAGTGGATAATCTGCCTACCTATCCATCTTTCCAAAGGGAAAGTCACCATAATATATAGCAGACTCACATATCAAAGTATATCAGCAAAAACTAAAAATATGTGAGGAAGGCTCAGACACTCCATGTATTACAGATCATGTATTGAAGAAGACGGAAACTGAATGACTTGCCCGAGGCTGCACAGGAAGCTTGTGATAACTGAATCAAGGTTTGGCTATAATGCTTTTTTTCTACATTGTGAGTCCACTTGCAAATTCTTTGAGAGACAGAATGATTTCCTTGGGGACCCAGCCTACCTTCTGCCTCTCCAGACTGCCAGAGCTGACCAGCTGCAGGAATCAGTACACCTCCTGGGAGACAGAGTGCTTGAGGGATTTGTACTTCCTCCAATTCAGTAAGAGATGGAATTAATGTGAATTAATGTGAAATATGGATGCAATCTGCCGGTCAGTGTGTGCAAGCAACTCTCACAAACAAGGGTATACATTGTAAAAACTTAAACAAAGACTTGTCAACTTTGCCTGATGATATGAAAAGCATAATAATTATATGTTTATATTAACAGCAATACATATGTTATATATTTTAATAGGAAAAGTTAAATTTACAGTTTTATAACTAATATATAAAGTATTTCAAAGTCTGACCATCTACAGTCTTTATTATTAAATATTCAAATTATGGATATATTTCAGGCTTAAATATGCGAAGATAGAAAAAAATCAATCCCTTATTTAACAAATCCATACGAGCACAGTCATAAGCAAATTCTATTTTCAAAACATGTTTGAAGAGTTATAACATGTGAAGGAAGATATAATGGCTGGATATTGGAGAATTTTGACTGTTTTTACTCTTAAACACTGAATGTTGTAAAGTAAATCCATTCTTTATGAAATCAGGAATCTAAAAGTATGAAGAAGACAGCAAGAATGGCTGTATATCATCAGTTTCTGATCACAGGCTGAAAGGAATTGAAGCACTCCAAAAAAATTAATCTTTAATCAATATTGAAAATCAGCAGAGGCAGTTCTACTTGCCTCACAAGAAATATAACCATGTCTGAAATAAATGAAGTGGCCAAAGCAAGCTTCATATAGGAAAACATATACCTCTGACACTGACTATGACTATGATATGCCATAGTCATTATGGCATAGAAAGATCTCCCTGGAAAACCCCATGCTCTCTGTTGCACATGCATAAGCTAGAATGCTACAAAACTGGTGAGCAGTTCAGAAGTGTGTGAACAAGCAAAGACCAAACAGAGAAAAAGAATAATGAACATTCAGAGCTAACAGACATCAAAGTAAAAAACAAACTAAACCAAACCAAAACAAGAAACCCACAACTTTTTCCATTGCAAGTCAAACTACACTGCTGTTCTAGAACGAGATTGTTATGACTCAAGCAAACAGTTGGCTACCACCACAGGATCACCCTGGAGAAAGCCATGAAGGATTCCAGCCTCTCTGGAACCCTCATAGCTTCAATCTGTGACTATCATCTGTACAATTTCATCAAGAAAAGGAAATCAGTCATCCTGATATCAACATTATGGCTGTATGAAAAACATTGTAATTTTATCACTACCCTGTAAGCCCCAGTTTCTGATACAGGCTGTTTAGTTACATGAGACGAGGAAATTTTTTTTATTTTGTTTGTTTCCTAGTGCCTGCCATCAGGGGGAAGAGTAAAACTCACAGTGAAAAATAACCTTCCATATTGCCACCAACCTTAAAAAACAATTCTAATTATATGTCTGAAACTTTCTGGTCCTAATAAGTGTTTACATATTTCTTATTTAATTTCCCACAAAATAATTTTTCTCAATTTGAATTAATAAATGTAATCACTTATAGACAGGATTCAGGTTACTATTCTCAAATACTGTGCGTCATACAAATAGTTCTAGTTTCATTTAGCATTTGATTTTCAGTTCCCTATAAAAATAATGATTGAAACAATATTTTACACCATATTCATTTCACACAGTACGTTTTTCTACTTCATTTAAATCTACAGGCATCTTTCATCATAGTTCTTACTAAAGCAGAGCAAGAATTTTTCTTCTCTCCTTTCCTTCTTCTTCTGTCTCACAGCCTGCTAAATTTGTTGGTTTTTAGCATTTCTCAGTAAAGTCCCCAGACTGCATGATAAGAAAATGTTGAATCTTATTGATGCTCTTCAATTCTGTTTTGGTATGTTGTTACTTGGAAATTACTGTCTTATTCTGTACAAGAGTCTCTATTGACTGAAAATAAAACAGGTGTACAAAAAACCCACCTTAGCTGATTGTAATTATAAGCTAATAATTATAGATACAAGCAAAATAAATTGCAAACAAAAGCCAATAAAAGATCTCTCAGTTAAACAGGGGTTTTCATGGATTTATTGCACAGCCCACTAGTAGTGGGCCAATCAAAAGGCAAAGCTGCGTTGGAAACTGGAATCATTAATATTCCAGCACAAAAAGTAGCAAAACCAACAAGAAACTCTCAGACAATAGATCCTTTAACTATTTAGGTATTTCTATAATATGTTTTATGTATGTGCTTTATACTATGTTTGATGTCAATAACATATTTGGTCACACATCTATACAAGTACTCTGATCAGCAGTGATGGAAAGAATTGCACAAATACCAAAACACTAAATCACCCACATTATATGGTAAAGAAATGGCATAACTGGTAAGCAAATAACTACTCTGAAAAAAACCAAAACAAAACAAAAGATGGAGTTTACATAAATACAAATGCACATCTTGAAACAGATTTCTGGGATGAAGACATTCATTAATGATAACATATAATGTTAACACCAGCTGTACTCGTGCTTTATGTATTCTGATTCATGTTTGCTCTCATCAAACGTGTAAAAGGGGTATTGGTTTTTCTACAGCTTCCCAAATGAGGATAGTGAAAGAGAATAGCAAAAATAAAAGAAGAGGTAAATATGTTCTGAATTTGCTCAGCACTCACTCTCCTACTTTTGCTAAACTAAATATTTCCTGTATGTTGAATGCATCTGTATCTAGGGATGTGAAATCTAAATACGTGGCATGAAACTTTTCTCTGTTGATATTTATTCATCACTATCCCTAACTCCTGACAGTTTAATCACTCTACTCCTCTATATCAATTAGTCATTTCTATAAAAAGTTATATCTGCAAACTTTTGCACCACTAGATTAGACTTGTCTTTTTGTAAAGCTTCATATTTTGTTCCTTTGAGATATTAATTTCCCAAGTCTTTGAAGTATCTTCCTATTGCATAGAAGTAAAGAAAATTCTACCCCCACCATGATTCTGAGTTTACTCCAACAGGAGTTCCATGACTGACCTCAAAAGTCTTCCACAAAAAAAACCAAAACCCAAACTATTAGTAAGATTTGAGTAAGCTATGGCTTGCTCTGTATTGGAGCCATTCCAAATATAGCTAGATTTTTTGTATTATTGTGGCAGTCTGCAGCTAAGTTTTGTAGGAATTATTCCAAATATATTAGTGTTCTGGTTTTGATACAGAGAAAGACAAATTATTTTAATATACTGCTAGTAGGAAAACAGCTCAATATTGCTAATTAAGTTATTTGTCAGATCCTCTGTTTCAGTTTTATTATATACATAGGCATTTTGCCTTTTTTTCCTAAACCATTAGAAATATAAAAACAGATCAGGTAATGTTCTGTTAGTACACTGCTTATCCCCAGAGTACACTATTATGTATGCAGTTAGCTAAGTAGATGCTATGAAAGGATATCTTAAAAATTTAAATTAATTAAAATATTTTCACATGTTTAGATCTGGTTTGAGCATGCCACTGAAGCAGAGTGTGGTTCTAGGGATATTAAATACATAGAAAATATCTTTAATAATTTAGATTATTAGACATATATGGTGAAACAATATAATTTAAGAATTTTAGTAATAACTGTAGTATCTATCTTTCGACAGGAATGTGATTTGTTGGGTTTTGGTTTTGGTTTTGTGTTTTTTTGTGTTTTTTTTCAAATAAAGAAGAAAGACCCTAGAAAAAACCCTATAATTTTCAATAGCAATGTTGGGTCCTCTTTTGTCTATAGCAAAAATGTATTGCAAAGAAGTATTTCCACTGTTTACACCCAAGAATAACTTAAATCACTTTTTTCACTGCAAAGTTGCCATTTATAGGATAGACGTCTACAAGAAATAATAGTACACAATAAAAAGTACATTAGAAAGGATGAAAACAACAGGCTAATATTTGCAGTGAGTAAGCTGTAGGTATTTTGAAAACTTGAATTATGGTAAGTTTTTTAATTGTTGAGGGGATTAGGAATACACACAGCTTTAAGGAAAAAATATTTTTCCAATGAACTAAAAAAATTAAGTTTACCTCTTATGTTATGTGTTAATAACATGTATTTGACCCTTTTGTCATCTGAATTTTTAAAGGAGGTAAAAGATTTCATCCGGAAAGTGCATGGCCAGGAGTCATTAATATTATTTGACATTACCTTGTAAAAGCATTACAGGGGATGATACTGCTCATGCAGCATGTCTTCATTTTTCTTTTTCATTGGCCATTTTTTCTGGTGATACATAAAAAAACCTGCAACAACTTCAGTTTTTTTATATCACAGACTGGCATAATTTGGAATTTATCTATCTATATCTGACAATTTTTTCCACGGATGTCAATGTCAGGCTGTTTATAGTAATGGAACACTAATACCCCTATGCAAATTTAGTGATTGGTAGTATATGGTAGAAAAAATTACTATGTTTTTGTGCATACAAAAAATATCACAATTTAAGAAAAAGAGTTCCATAGGAAAAATAAGCAGTATTTTTCTATTTAATCAATATGATTTCAAATACTCTTTTTTTTCTCCTATAAATCTAGATATTACACCCAGATTCAACACTTGTCAATAGTAAAAGCTTCATACAGTGGATGAATTCATTCTACCTTCTTTTCTTTTAGTTGGGTGCCAAAATGCCAAACTCACCTTACAGACCACTTGAAATTTACAACAGCCCTAACGATGGCAAAAAACCATGATGTAAAATGCATTCCCAAGAGCTGATACTGCTGACCTCTGTCAATGGTATATCTTTCACTATACCTCATCCTTTTCTATCTTTTTGCATTCTAGCATGCCCCATGTGCTAAAAAGCTAAAGTGTCTCATCTTATAAAGCCAGCTCAACATTGAGTGAATGTGTCCAGTTGGTGAGGACATCCCTGATGAAGGGAACAGGCTGCATTTAGAAATTTGGGGTTTATTTCTTTATGTATTTCTTCACACATTCCATTGACCTAAGCCAATGGGGAAGCAATAAGAAGAACAGAAGCAGATACTTCACCTTTCTCTTTAAAGACAGAAAGTGAGCAGGAATATCAGAGTTCAAATAAATTTGCTTAACTTATACTAGTGCTGCTGTTGCTACCCTAGCTTTCCCTGTATTTCATTTAATATATGAACACCAGCAGACTAGATTTTTAATGGCCACCATTATCAACAAAAATAAAAATCATTTTAAGCTATTAACAAAAAATTATAACATTTGTAGTCTTCATTTAAATCTCTTCACTTAGATAAGACAATTTACACAGTCAGCTGCAGTCAGTCAATGAGAGAGATTGATTCCTTCATCCACTGAAGACTTTCTTTTATATTGTCATATTTTAATCCAAAATTATATACAATACTATTCCTTCATATATGCACTCTACTGTGGGTTTTTGGTGCTTTTTTCCACTGATGGACAGTCTGTTTGTTCCAAATAATTTCCACAGCCAATCCTAACAATTGATTTACCACCCATTGGAATCTTATTCATTAATTTTTAATCATCTTTCACCTCTTTATTAACCCCTCCTGTTATTTATCTATTATAATCTACCTTTGTTCTTACTCACCTTCAATGATTTCAACATAGATTAGTTTTTAGTATGTGTAATCACCTAAGACACCAGTTTAACTACAATGAAATATCCTTTAAAAGCAGTACACATGTGAAGATTGATACCAAAAGTATAAATAAAGCAGTATGTAACTTTGACTTCCATTCTGAAATTTAGAAACTTAAAAAGTCTTCAATTTGCCTTTTTTTAAATTAAATATTATCACTTAATTTTAAATGCTATTTGTTCAACTATGTTTCATAAATATTGGCACCACCACAGAAAGTGGTTATGCCCGAGCAGTTCCATTACTTAAGTACCAGCAGTAAGATGAGCAACTCACTCAGGTAAGTGTTCTGCCAGTTGTAAAAAGATGTCATACAGGCAGCAATTTGAGGATCAGGGACTTCCTAAGACCGAGGGAGATTCTTTGTATTTACAAAAGGCTACACTGTGCCCAAAAATAATAGTAGTCTATGGCAACAACTAAGTCTAATTCTAGTCATTTCTCATTTGATCATAGCAACATGTAATTCTCTAACAGCAGTGCTGGTCTCTCTCTGCCTGCATTTCTGATAAATCATTTTTCATGCACTGAGTTCTTGGAATGCATTTTACAGGTGATAAAATACAAAGCGTTCACCAGAAATGGAAAAAAAAAAAAAGAAAAAACTCATAGAGTTGACAATGTCTGGTATATTGCAAAAATAATTTATCTTCTGTTCTTATTCAATTACAATTCCAACTAACCTAAAAACAACAAGAGTCCTATTAAGACTGTATTATATTATTAAAGACTTAGTAACACACAACTTCAATTCTACAAGTTAATTACAGTTAGATTTTCAAATCATCTCCCTGTGATAAAATTGTAATCTGTCCTCAGTATACAGTGGCACTAGTTTGAAAATAGATTGTTCTTCCAAGATGCAGCTTTCTTTAAAAAATATTTTTTTAATATGCAAAATAAAAAGTACTGTTTTGGTTTTAATTCATTACTGAGGAAAAAAGTAGAGAAAAACTTCAAAAAAGGGGGACAAAATTGAACCAAACAACTTAGAAATATCTCAATTTGAAAATGAATCCCATTGCTACCCCATAAATTTTTAAAGAGAGCTATATATTTTTAGACTGATTCACACATCCATGCTCTCCTGTGAGATACGGAAAATGATGTAACTGCTGGAAAAGAATCTACTTTTAGCATATCACATGAGCCATGCAATATCTCTATAAAAAGCCTTTGAAAAGACCAATAAAGGAAATTTCATGTATTATGGAGAAGTAAGTGAGTCCAGTCAGTCAAGATACCATTCCAATACACAATTTATAAAATGCTAATCCTGTAATAAGGAACTTAAAACTTAGCTAGGTTCAACTAAACAAAGTACAACATGACAAATGAATATATTAGATAGAATATAGAATAACAAAAACTGATTTTTAAGCATGAATATAAGTTATGCAATATCCACAAGCTGTACAAAATCTTACTAAAAGAATCCAAAGACATATGGCATGTTTTTCACTAAGATAAAACTCTAAGTTAACTTTAATAATAAACTGAGGCATATATAGTTTAGAGTTTGACCGATAATATTTATTCCTGTTTATTCCTTACTGTATTTATAATGTCCAATGATTACCTAGATAGTAGGATATACTGAAAAATGTTTTGTGTCCTACGAATCGCAGAAATTGTATGGGCTTTTTCAAATTTTTTTGTTTAATTATTTTTTTAACTTTTTTTTTTAACTTCAAGCATTTTGTTCACATGCTCTCTGAACTCTTTCTGAAATGAACAGCTTATAGCCTGAAATTAAACAGCTTTTTGTGGAGGAAATAAATTTCTTTTTGTTTATTTTATATGCAATTGAATTTGCAGGAGGGAGGAAGGTTTCCAGATTTGCCTATTTAAGTTTGTAGAAGATAGATATCTAGTTTTATATAAAAATTCAGCTGTAAAATAAATACTGAAGTAATTTATTTGGGAAACTAACCTACTCTACAACTGTAGCACTTGGAGCTGAAGATTTCTGTGGGTGTGATTGTCTTTTGGGGTTTTTTTTCTCTATATAATACAGTATGAAGGTATAAAAAGTTAGCACAGTTAGAGGATTTACAATTAGCACTTGTGGGTCTCAGGAACGTCTAGGAGACACAGTCTATTGAAGTGCCTCAACCATGAATCTCTCCCTAATTACTTGCATAGATTATATTTAGAAAGGGAAGTTTCTATCATATTGCTTAGCAACAGGAAAGAAATTCTCATTAGATTATCATGTCATTATCCACTCGGCTCAGCCAGCTCACCCTCATGTATTACTGAATATATAAACAAGCAGATCTCAAAAAGCTGACCAAAAAGAAGACATGAGACTTTGCAACAGGTAGAGCTAAGCCTCCATGTGGACAATTCTCTGTCCAAAATCTCAAGGATTTGGTAAAAATGGGGGAAAATAATTCCTCAAAACGAAGACTCTGAAACACAGCATCTATGGTTGGGCAGGATAAGAAGTAAACTGCCTAATTTATATAAGTTGAAATCTAAGTCAATTTAGCTTAGACTTTTAAAAGAGTGAATGATTCAATTATTAGAGGATTCCTGTAGTAGGTTACAGAAAATGTAATGTCTCTTTGCTAAAACTTGCATTAAATTGTGAACAGTGTTAAAATAAAAGCATTGTCTGAAGATGCTTTGTACAGAAAGTGTCATCTGAGTTACAGTCACTCAGATTTTGTGAGTGAAGACAGAAAGGAAAGCACTACCATCATCTGACAAACAAAATATACAAAATAGACAGTGAAGTGCAGATGTAATGCTAGCTATAGCTACCATTACCTGTCTTCCATGACTCCTTTCTAGTCTTCCACCTATTTCATTTTACTTTAAGTAAAGCCAAGAATGATCAAGACAACAGAGAATCATAATTTCTCCTCATTTTGCATGAAACAGAATATGAACATAGGTAGACAGAAAAGGAAAAGAACATTAAAATGCATATTTTAAAATAGTGTAACATGGTAATACTGAATGGGGTAACATCAAACTGGCAACCCATCACTAGTGGGGTTCCATAGGGCTCCATCTTAGGCCCTGAGCTCTTAACATCTTCATAAATCACTTGGAGGCAGGACTGGAAGGGATACTAAGCAAGTTTGCAGATGACACAAAACTGGGAGGAGCTATTGACTCCTTTGAAGGCAGGGAGGCCCTGCAGAGAGACCTAGACAAATTAGAGGACTGGGCAATCGTCAACCACATGAAGTTCAACAAGAGAACGTGACGGATTCTGCACCAGGGGTGCAGCAACCCCAGATGTTTATGCAGATCGAGGAATGAGATGCTGGAAAGCAGTGCCACGCAAAGGGACCTGGGGGTCCTGGCCGATGGAAAGTTGAATCTGAGTCAGCAGTGCCCTGGCAGCCAGGAGGGCCAACTGTGTCCCAGGGGACATCAGGCACAGCATGGCCAGCTGGTCGAGGGAGGGGATCGTCCCGCTCTGCTCTGCACTGGGGTGACCTCACCTTGAATATTGTGTGTGGTTTTGGGCACTGCAATATAAGAAAGATATAAAGCTATAAGAGAGTGTCCAAAGGAGGGCAACGAAGACGGTGAAGTGCCTGGAGGGGAAGCCATGTGAGGAATGGCTGAAGTCCTTGGTCTGTTCAGCCTGGAGGAGAGGAGACTGAGGGGAGACCTTATCACACTCTACAACTTCCTTGTGAGGGGAAGGGGAGGGGCAGGCACTGATGTCTTCTCTCTGGTGACAAGTGACAGGACCCCAGGGAATGGCCTGAAGTTGTGTTAGGGGAGGTTTAGGTTGCATATTAGAAAAAGGTTCTTCACCCAGAGGGTGGTTGGGCACTGGAATAGGCTCCCCAGGGAAGTGGTCACAGCACCAAACCTGAGAGAGTTCAAGAAACATTTGGATGATACTCTCAGGCACATGATGTGACTCTTGGGGATGGCCCTGTGCAGAGCCAGGAGTTGGACTCAATGTTTCTTGTGGGTCCTTTCCAACTCGGAATGTTCTGTGATTATGTGAAAATGCATGAATTTTTGTAGCTACACAGATGCCTTAAGGAAACAGTACTATTCTGGTATTGCACACCATCTGCTTAAGGTAGCTTGGCCTGAACCTGTGATGTTGGAAATTCTGCAATTCTTAGGACACTGATTGCTGAAGTACCTTAGAAATATTACTCCTTCTTGTAATATCCATTATGTCAGCAGTAAAGACAAATAACATCATTTGGGAACTTTTTTCCATTTGAAGTAGATGCTAAAGACATTGACATTTCCTGTTGGTATTTCTAACTAACAACTAATCTTGAGCCTGGCAACAGGATCTTGATATGTAAGGTCTTAATGCTAACCTTCTTGAAAGTGACAGATGTTAACCTTATTAAATCAACCCATTCACATAGTTAAGAGTTCTGCTCATTTCAGCTTCATTATTAGTCTGTCTAGTTTCAATCTGGATACAATACCAACTTTCATGGAAAACTTAGGCTGACATTTTGCAAATTAAGGAAGTGACCGACAGACTGAATAATAAAGTTACAATATGTAGCTGACATTATTGTATATTCTTAAAAATAAGAAAGATGCAATAAATAGGAAATAACATATACTCTGATGCTGTTGTGGTACTCCATTGCTTTTGTGCAAATATGCAGACCAGTTTTATAGGTCATGATATTTTCTAAAGTACAATTTCAATTTTTTTTTCCTTGATGACACACATAACAAAGAATCAACACCACTGTGTATTAAACAGTATGGTGTTTAATATTTGTACCAGCTAAGAGGTTGAATATTCATTTTCTTTTGAAAACACTTGTTTACTTAGTTTAATTTAGTTTTGAAAATTTTTCAGATTTCAGCAGTGTCCTAAGTCCTAAATAATAGAATAGGACAAAGCAAGCAGGCAGAGGTTATGTCAAATTGTAGTGTGTTAATTACTAAAGGCATAACTAGATAAAAAAGTTACAGATGAAACTGTAAGCTACCAAATTATTGTGTTCTGGATCCCAAAAATAAAATAAATAAATTTTAAAAAGTAATTTTCCCTATCATCCATTTCCACAGGAGCAAGATAAGATTTGTGTGTGTGTGTTGAAGACTATCTCATGCCTCAAGATGAGACATCCCATAAGTAAGTTATGAGATGTTGAGGGAGTCAGAAGCTTGAAATTGTCTGGGGAAAAAAGCATGTTATTCGCTGATACACCATTATATTATATAGATGACCTTGTTCAGGTTGTTCTGTAGAAAAAGAGATTTCACTTGATCTCTACATTCTAGGACTGTTTTTGAAATCAATGGTGTAGCCAAACATTGTAGAACAAAGTATAGAATGTAGAATTAATTAGAGGTGAAATAAATTAGTTGTTTCTCAATTGCCCATCATTACCTTTAACACTGAGATAATGTTAAATTTGAATATCAAGATGAGCTAGAGGGTATCATAAGATTGTGAATGTTCTTGAGAAGTAACAGAAAAGAACAAAGTGTACCAACATTTCATTTGGGACAGAATGAATCAGGATTGTCTGGAAACCAGAGAGGCTGATGGATGAGAGGCACAGGAGAAGTATAAAAGTGAAAATACAGTAACAGTAGACTGCTCATATGTTGTACCAGTCATATTAACGAAACAGTATCCAGGTTATTTTCAAGAATCCTAATATTTTTAGGAGTTCCAGTTTTGAAAACATACTAACACCAGATAATATGCCATATATTAATGATTTTTAAGTATATACTGCAACTAAAAATATACGCACCCCAGTCAAGTCTAAAACAGGGCAAATAGTTCTGATGCAGGACAAGACTTAGAGTATTTAATAAACAGATAAAAACTTCATGCTAGAAGCCTTTTCACAAAATTATTCACAGCATCCCGAATTTTTCTTTTTAAATATATGCTTATGTTCCTTTGATTAATAAGCCTTAAGTTTTAACATATGTTAGCCATAAAAAATTTTTTAAGTGGACATCTTACTGCCTCCACAATTAAAAATACTATGTGGTTAAGAGGACAAAAAAGGAAATCAAGCTTTTTGTATCATTCTGAAGCAAATGTTGATAGAATTTTTACAATTCTCTCCAGAAGCACAAAGTAGTACCTAAATATTAGGCTGATGAAATTCAGAAAAGATTCCAACTAAATGTAAGAATTTCCATTTCAATGAGTTGAAACCTACAGATGAAAATAGTTAAGATAGTGGTCCATCTGAAGCTAATATGAACACATTTTAGTTCTTAGTTTCACATAACTTTCAAAAGGAGAAACCAGTCCTAAAAGCTACAAAGTTTTATGTTAAACCACAAACTTAGTATTCTTAAGTCATTCAAAAATGCACTCCTCCAGTAATAACCTGTACTCTAACAACCTAGCTCTGTGCAGGTGGTATGTTCCAATAGGCTCTGTACTGAAGTTTTAAACATAAGGAAAATTAAACATTGTGAGTCCTATGAAATTAATGATCAGGTAAAACATATAGATGTTGCTTGTATTTTCCTTTGTGTTTTATTTCCCAATATTTCATACACTTATCATCCAACATTTAGTTCAGACTTCACCATTTACATGCATATTTAAAGTTCAACTTGTGTCAATGCATGATTTCTAGCTCACACATGCTTTCTGGTTTTCTTAGTCTTGCATTCTCCAGTCCTACTGAAGAAAAAAATGTTTTGCTCCAGACTTACTGACAGGAACATTCATACTTTTTCAGAATATGCACCTCAAAGAATGAAGTTGAATAAATTTAAAAATACCTGTTTTTCCATATTTTCTTGTTCTACTAATATAACTAAAAAAATATATGGACATACTGACAAAAACAAAATTAACAGCTTCACTTTTGCATTCATTAGAACAGTACTGCTGGTATTTTTAATTAGGGCATAAAGAATTTATCATCATGATGTCTTCGTTTGTCTTTATTAGAAGATCACACATCAGCTCACTGGTAACTGTTGTTGAATCACTGCCACTTACTGTCAAGTGTTGCCAAACTGGTGTTCCCCTTCTGCCCACTTAGTTTTCCTTTAATGAAAATATTTTTTGTATCTTAGTAAATGGAAAAAATACTGGATTTACTGGGGGGACCAGCATAATAATGACTGAAACAAGGAAAATAATACCAATTTTGATAAGCACACTGTCCTGGTTAGAACGGCTGGGACCAATTCATCCCTGGATGGGTGTAACCCAAAACTGTGTATTCTATAGCCTCCATGCCATTTCCCAAAAACTGCTGTCAGTAGAGACCTGCAAGGTGGGAAGATGTTCCTGTACCCTTTTATGGAATTCCCCGCTCTGATATCCTTATATGGAATTCCCCGCTCTGATAAGAGGGACTGAGCATCCACATGCCCTTTTATGGAATTCCCTACTCTGAGGGAGGGACTGAGCACTCCCACCTGAACTGGAGAGTATATAACTGGGAGTTTCAGAGCCTTGGCTCTCTCTCTCTCTCGTGGGACCCAGAGGAAGACAGCAGACCACCGCTGCTCCCAACCAGGCTGAGACCACCACCCTCGACTGGACTGCAATCACCACTTCTGACCAGACTGCAGCAGCTCTCCCACCAGCAGGTTTATTCCCTCTCCCTTTGCTTTGGACTTGGGGGGTGGGCCAAGGTACACCACTTTTGTTCATACCCCAGGGTGCTGGGTTTGTACATTTGGGTTTTGTGGATTAAAACCAATTGTCTGTCTGTATAATTGTACTTATTGCATTATTTTAATAAATTGTTATTCTGACTTATAAATCTCTCTTTTGAATTGAGTTCATTTTGCCTTGCTGGTTAACTTTTAAACCAGCACACACACTTTAACGATACAGAAAAGTACCCACCAAATGGCCTGCATCTGACACGAAAAAAAAAAGAAAAAAAATCCCACTAAAAATGCACAGTGTATATCATGATATCATGCTTTTGTTGTGCATAATGACCTTGTGTTCTATCAGAACAAAGTCATAAATGAACTTATATCCTTTAGCAGGGAAAAAGAAGGGAAAATAAAATCACTCCAAACAGGTAGCTGAATTTTCCAGTGTTATCATGTAGAAAAAGTTAAGCTTTTCTAAAAGTGAAGTATTTAGGAGCTGTTTATTTGACAAGAATTATGTTTATGATCTATTTATTTCAAAATAAGACTACTTCAGAAGGTTTACCTCCATTCTTCTGGGTGATTTTTTCACACTATAATAAGTAGTTCATCGGGAGATTTTATTTCTCTGAAGATACTTTGATTTTTTAAACTTTTTATGTCATTTATTTCATTAAGGAATTCTAAAATTCTCTTTCTAGAAATCAACAGTGAAAATGTCTTTATTTCTATAATTCTTTGCTTTCTTTTTTGTAACTGTCTTCACTTTTCTATGCTGTCTGACCTAATGAACAATTTTTGCAGTTTCATAGGCAATATAAAGTACACATACACATGATCAATTTAAACAAAGTCATTGACCTCCAAGAGATGTTGGAGAGGCCCAGTGTAGCAAAAGGTTTTGCATGAACTTTGGTTGTATGACTACAATCTGACTTCAGAAATATACTAAAAAGACACAAACAAACAAACCCAAACAAAAAATACTCCAAACCAATAAAGAGAAACAACCCAGAGAGAACTCTGATTGCCAACTGTTGGATAAGATCAAAAATTTGATTTAAACATTTCAAGTTTCAATGACACTAGGGAAGCTGAAAACAGGTTCCCCTGAATAAATTCATGAATTTAAAAGTCTCATATTTTTTTTACATAAATATATTTCATTAAAAATTTGTTTGTATGTGGTTGACCAGAATGGCTATCAAACTGAGAAATTGAGTGAAAGGCCAATAATTCTTTTTAAATACTATATGTCAAAGATAAATGCTTACTTAGGAAAATGAATTGTATTCATAGATAAAATAGATTAGAGAGAGAGTTTTTATAAATCACAAGTACACGGAGAGTTCTTTAAGCCTAATGAGAAATTAAATTATTATTTCTTTAATAAATATTAAAATGTGTATGGTAGTTCTCACTTATTTTGTTAAAAGTTATTAAATGCAACAAATAAAACTGAAGCCATTTATTTACAGTTTAGCTTTCAAACTCTGATATAATTAAAATATTAAATTCTCCTTCGTAATTTGTATGGTAGATCTCCAGCTTTTCTATTTGCTCTACAACATTTTCTTTAAATAAAGTTCCATACACAAACTATGAAAGTATTAAAATAATTCTAGGTAAATTTAACAAATCAGATTGTAATTATCCACATGCTATTAAGCAATGGGATTTATCCAATCTTATTTCTGAAAGCCAGGAAATCTGATTTTTAGAGTGAGCAAAATAATGAAGAAATAATTATGAGTAAAAGAATTATTGAGTAAATGTTTGTTATCTTAACAATGATCACTTCCATGCCACAATACGAAGAATAAAGTACGAAAGAAGGCAAAAAAAAATCACAAAACAAATACATTGCTTAATTATATTTAATGGACCGTATCTAATGGACTTCCCTCCTCACTCCACCTTCAGCTGGGCTGAAATTGCTTATGGAATCAGGCTGCTAGATCACTTTGAAAGCAATAGCTGCCTCAGAGAGCAGTAATTGGTTGCTGCTCCTACTCACTTCCCCACAGTTCAACTGCCTCCTTCGTGGTGTAGATCAAGAGGACACATAAGTAACCTAGCAATTTTCAAATACATTTTTAGAAAAGGGAAGAAAATAGTAGTTTTCCTGAGCAGAGTGCTTTGGTGCCTGCACAGACTGGTAATAAAGAGCAATAGATGGACTAGATGGTGAATAAATTCAGCAGAAAAGGTGGTCCACTGGGAAGTAGCCATGAACACCAGATAAAATTTTCTTTCACATTGTGAACATTTAACTCTGCAAATGCTGGTTCAGACTGCAATTTCTAAGGACCATTGGACTGCTGTGCTACGAATAGATGTGCCCCAATTAAATGGAAAGCATGGCAGACTTTAAGCTGAAGAGTCATTTGCACTATGAAACCTGTCTGAACAGCTATAGGAATTATCATAGATTTTTATTTTAAAAAATAATGCAGAAATTATCCATGCCACTGAAAGACCACACAAACTAGAAAAGGGATAAAACAGACCATTTCAAAGATTCTCAAATCTCCTTGGTCTCCCCAGCAATATAAAAATATGATTTAACACAAAATATATGTGTTTTTCCTGTATGTCCATGTCTGTGTCAAAAGTTATAAATTTTTTTGCCCAAACGAAGAATTGAAATGTTACCCACTCCTTAATGCAAACTGCTGTCATGGAATGTAAGCATCTGTTGTCTTAAATTTCATGTCAAGGATAGGCATGCATACTCTACATAGGAATAGGCTCAGATTCAGGGTTCATTATTCTCTCAAAAATAGTCTTAAAGATCTTTCAAACAACTTACTGACTGCAAAATTGCTTATTCTCCTATCTAGTTTCTATTAAGAGTTACTAACAAACCATTAAACCTCTTATATCATTATGGCTCTTCTCAAGTTTTATATAAAACTGTCAGTGCATTTTGATTTGAAAGAGGATTTTATATTTCTAAAGAGTTTATTTACTAAAACTTCAAATCTGCCATGTAATCCTACCAGATATTTAATTTTCAACAGAAAAATATTTTATATAAATTAAGCCATGTCATTTTTTTCTGCATCTTGTACTAGACAGCCAAAAGAAAATGCCGTATGTCCATGCCAGAAGAATACTAGGATTTCTAAAGGTTATGACAGTCATTTGGAGACAGTGTTCAATATTGATAGTTTCCAGTGAGTTTCTGAATTAAAATTTAGATCTGAATGGAACACCCAAGGAAAAAATGGGTACACAAAGGAAGGCTTGACTCCAAATCAAGATCCTCTAGAATGAAAGTTATACTCTAGGACAAGCAAAATGCTCTAGAAATAAATCCTAGCACATAAGCTGTGTAAATTCCTGAAAGTTTATTAACTTTTTGAAACAGAGAAAATTTATGGAAATAGACATAAAATATTTGAAAACAAAGAGGATTTCAGAATTTTGCTTGAAGTGCAAAATATGCATTTGATATCAGTCCTTCAACGTCTGAGCTGTTGTTACTTCAAGTGCAGTTGAAGTAAGCTAATGAACCTTCCCTTTTTTTTTTTTGCATTATGCTATGCTGTATCCTAATCTACATTTTAGAGGTTCTGCAGACAATTTGAAAATGTTCAGCATTTCTTTCTTTTTCCTCTTACCCCTACTGTCTCCAAGAAATATTTAGTGATCCGCTTCTGCAACACAGCCATTTAGCCACAACTAAAGAATTCCTCAGTGGGACTGAATGTCCTTAGTGGAAAAGAAGATCTCTTAATCAGTTAGCACTCAGAATTAATTAATATTTGAAGTCAGGTAATAATTTGCCCATGTTTAAACAAACTTTGAGGCCAAAGAACCCCAGAAACTAGAAGACAGTGGGTTTGATATACCAAAACGCACTAACTACAGTTAAAGTTAGGATGCACAAAAACTTGCTAATATGTGTACTGAACACCATCCCTTGCAACTCCTGCAAACTCTAGTGGCATTGCATTTTGACAGCCTCATACAGCAACAAACTGCAACATCTAGGCCTAACAAAAGCTGTCAGCATGGACTTTACTCAATTTTTTATTCTGCTACACATTGGAGTTCTTTAAGTAAAAATAGTGCAAATACTTTCTAATGATAGAGTGACATTTAAGAAAACATTCTTCTCTGATGAGCACATGAATCTTTTCTTTCAAGTAGTTGCAGTTTAGAGAAACAAGTAGCACAAATAAATCCAAACACTCAAGGACCAGAACATGATATGGGAAATATCACAGAAGAAGAACAAACATATCAAATGTTATACTGAACTTGTATCTGGAAGCACAGACACCTGCCAAAAGTTCTATTTAAACATCTCAGAATGATCTGCTGGCTCCAGTACTACAACACAGGCTCCTCTAGCACTTGCTAAGACAAAACCATAAAATCACATTACCCTCACACATTTCAAAGGTTGTGTAAAAACTATAAACATTGACTCCAAGGCTCCAGAGAAAAGCTTATGTGAGATTTAAATTCCAATGCAATTATCACTGTCAATTATGCAGCTGACGTCTGTAAATGAGGCAGTAGAAATAAAATTAATAAGCCACGAGGAATACAAAAAGGATTAATTTTTAGCACTTACATTTATATTCAGGCATGTGTGTAAATTATAATCATAAACATTTTACTGATTGTTCTCTAAAGCATTATATATTATATATAAAGATACTTCCTTGTTAATTGTCTGCTTGGGTTTTAAAACCTTGTTATAAAGGCTCACAGAAATATGACTGATAAGACAAAAGAAAAAGTAAACTTCTTTGTTATTTTCATGTAATAACAGAATGTAGTTAAAATAACTTTTAAAACAAATGGGTTCACTGTTCACGGTAAAATCACTGCAGGTCACGTAGTCTTCAATGGCACTATATTTCATACACACATATACTCTACAATTCTCTTTTATTTTCTAAATAAAGACCATGAGATTCCTCTGGCAATTTATCTGCTTTAGATAGAGGTTTGTACAACCACATCTCTAAAGAGTGCTGCTGCTCACTGTTCCCTTATCCTAATAGCAATGGCAAGTAAAGGAATAGGAAAGGAACAGTCTTTGTGAACTTCACAGAAGCTCATAGATGATGGATTCTTGGTAAAAAAATGTGGTTAGAAAATCCAAATACTGGTGACATTTGCAATTAAAGGGAATATGAAATCAAACTCAATTGGAACAAAATTATAATGCTATTTATCATTTTAATTGGAAGTAAATTTAGCAACAGGATAATTTTATTGGAAAGGAGATCTGTAAACCATTTAGTCCAATCCCAAGCTCAAAGTAGATCCAATTGTGTGATGATGTCATGGGCCTTGTTCAGCAAAGGATGGAGGTTCTTCCCCCTTTGTGGGGAACCTGTTCCCATGAGATTTTTTTTTCCTTATATCTAGTTTGAATTTCCTTGCTCACCTTACCTATCTAGTTCTCAAAGAGTCTGTGTGTGTTTTTTGCATCTACTCCCTTCACATTAGGTTGAAGGCAGAAATAAGTTTCCCAAATCTTCAAACCTTCTCTTCCAGCTTTAAGAAGCCCAATTCTTTCACCTTTACCTCATATATTGTGTACTTCAGATCCCTAATAATCAAAGTGGGGGTCCACTGGAGGAGCTCACAAGACCATGAGTAACATCAGGTAAAATTCCAGCCATCAGAGTAACTGATCACAAATGAATGCCCTTGACTGATGTGTCGCTCTCAAATCCCTTTTCAGTTATTATACGTATCCAAAAGATCCTCAGTAACAGATTTTTTCTGGGACCTTATTGTTTGATTACTGCAAGGTCAAAAACAGCAGTAAAAATCAATTGGCCTGTTGTGTAAACCAAAACAGACACACTGTTGGTTGACCCGAAGCCCATGTGAAGCCATCAGTGAAGAAAACCTCATTCATAACCTACGACTTTTCCCTGGAAGCAGAGCAAAGAGCAAAACAAAATCTGATAATGTAGAAGGAGAGAGAAGAAAGGAGGAAATTTTGGACGTTTTTTGATTAGTGAAGCCAACAGGATTTAAATTTTCATTTTCTCCTTCTGATTCTTTGCAAAATTGTTTTTATTTCTGAATTTTTGTTCATAGCGCATTATAGTGTCTCTGCTTTCAAAGTATTTTGAGGCAAATGGAAAAAAACCAAAAACCTATGACATTTTGGTAAATGCCCAAGTACATAAAAATTCCACTTAAGTCAAATACGATGACACAGAATCTTATCTACATGTATATAAAAGTTCTTTGATGAAATTAAGCCATTTGTATTTCCATTCACAGTACACTTGTACTGAGCATGGAGAACTGTGCAAGAAGCTTTTTATTTTTCTGAAAGAAAATGAGAAAGCTTTGAGACTTTCTAGCTGAATTTTCTTGTGTTTTAAAACTGCCCAATTTAATATAAACAGACAAATGTGCTTGTTTGTAGCAATTAAGGTAAAAGAATTAGTTTCTCTCATGGTAACTATTTTAACTGAAATATTAAGAAAATATCCAAAACTTCTTCAGCCTATAGAAAAATTCAGTAAATAGAATTAATTTAATGAGTAAATAGAAGAGGCAGGTGCATACAAAACCTGCAGTATGGAAGGAAATCCAAGTCATTGACTTGCATGCCCTTTCATCAATTAAAGACACATGTAAGTGAAAGTGCATTTAGTGAAGCCTCGTTCTATAATACAATCTTCAAATATGTTTCTGGACAAATAACACAATTAAGCATTACTGAGTACTTATTTAAAACATTGTCTCACTAGACATTTTATCTTTAAACATCTAGAAAGTTATGTCAAATTTCCCTGGGTAAGCTTCTACAGCACAGACATTACAGAGTTGACAGTTACAGAGTAACATGGTGGTAAAATTCAGCTGCACAGATGGAGATAAATTATTTATAATTTTATTTATGAACAATACACATTAAAACAATATAGATAGACAGTCAAGTGGGTGCATAGGTACAGTTCTTTGTACTAGAAGTATCTTTGTGGTTTTAATAGTGAAGCTTCAAAGACAAATACTCTGGTGTCTGCATTTACAGCTACTGTTAGTTAAAAGATAAAATCATACCAAGACTTCACTTCATATCATTATTTCACAAAAACAAAACAAAATATGCAGAAACTTATGTTTTATTTCATCACAGAATAAAAGTAGAAAGTTTATTTTGAGGAGGAGCTCAAAATAAAGGAGCAGCTCAATCCTTCATTCACACTGGAGGACTTTAGGAGCTGACAAACTGCACAAAAGAATTCATAATTTATGTAAGTTATTTTCATTGATAGCATGGTATGAGGTACTTGTTGAATATTTTTTCCCAATAACGCAGAGAGAAAGAATCTTAAAAAGTAAATTGTACATGAAAGCACAAGAAAAACAAGAAAAGCCTAACAGAATTTGCTTCTTAGATCAATTTAGCAAGAGGATTTGTAAGAAACCATTCTTTATATTCTTAATAACAAGCACGAACTAACATATGACTAACTTCCACTTGCTGATCTTGGTTATCTTTCACTTAAACACTTGATGCAATTATTGCAAATTATGCACTACAATCAAGATATACAAATTAGCGAACCAAAGTACTAGATCATGGCTCGGCTTTGCGAACAAAGATTTGGGAAAGGCTCTATCCACATTTGTTACAAGCACGCTGGTGGCTAATAAGGCCAATACGAGATAGACATGTCCGATTGCAAAAGGCACAGCAGAAAGACTCCTTAGGTGGTATATTCTGCAAGACACGATTCTTTCTGCACTGTCTTTTCTCCTCGAGAGTGATTCTGCGTGCTTTCTCAAAGGAAGCAGCAGCGTTATAGATGTTGTGTCTCCAGGCCTCCCTGGAGATATGCCATCAATAAACACTTGCTTCCTTATCAACTTCGTAAAGTTCTAGTTTTGATTTATTTTTTTTTAAGCATTAATTGACAATAACATACAAGAGTTCTAAACATACATCCAACTTCCATTTTGGACAACTTTCTACTGGTTTTTATACAGTCAAGGGGAAGTCAGTGGACAAAACTGACGAATTTGTACTGTGACTTTTTCTGCCGCACGGACAAGTCTCAAAGAGGCTTCACTCTGTGTCCATTACTAATGGAAATGTCCTGGTCCTATGGTAGACATGATAGAACTTCCATGCAAAAACCACTCCCTTCATCCCTCTTGCTTTATGTGACAAGTTTTTGTATTTCATTCCCTGATGAGAAGAATGCAAGAATTCCTTCTTGGGAATGCCTTCAATATACCAACTATTGTAATGCATTGGCAGCTGTAGTCGGTGGGGTTTAGTTTTCCTTTGTTTTGAACTGGCTATTAACAAAAATAAGCATTTAATTAGGGTTTTCTGGCCTTACAGAATGCACAGTTATAGCTATTTTAGTAATAATCTTATTGATAATGGACACTAATATTTTTCTTTTAGATCTTACTTCCTAGACATCCTATCTCCTGTTTCTCCACTGTCCTTGAATATAGTCCATAAGAACTGGAATACCTGTATTCATACACTTTTCAGTTGCATGAAATGCAGCATCATAGAATACCAGGTTGGAAGAAGTCAACATGCAGATAACTAATGAGCAAAGAAAACTCCAGTCAGCAATGTCAGAATATTTTTCTTTTCCTTTTTAATCAATACAATTATTCTACAGTGAAGTTTCTCATGGGAGACCCACAAGACACCTTTTAAAGCCAAGTCTGGAATCTAAAATTAATATTTCAGATTGAACACTAAAAATCATAGATTCAGGAGAGAATTTAGTTTTATAGCAATTCTCTTCCAGCTAATCCCTTAATGTTGCACAAAATTATTTTCTCTCTGTCTCATAAGAACTGACATGCTTATCACCTCTTTCCTTTTTAATGCCTGTTTAGGATCAACATGTATGTATTGAGCTTTTTTGCTTTGAGTCATTTAAATGGTTAAAGTATGCAAGTGGAAAAAAAATCGGAACAGATGCCCTGTATTTAGTTTTCATATTTTGTTCTTCCACTTCATTCGGGGACAATGGTTTAGGTACCCACAAGTTTGTATATTTTATCTAATACCAGCAGTTAGCCTAATAAAAAATATTACCTGCTACTGAGAACCTTCTTTATTTATCCACTAAAACTCACTAATGTTAGTGTTTCCTAAATTAGAATAGCATCAGGAACACCAGATAAACATCTAGAGACAGTATTCCAATTATAACTATAAAACTCAAACAAAAACAAAAACCCAAAGCAACAACAGGTAGCGGTAGCAGCCAAAAAACCTGTCCCATGCGAAGTGGTAAGGAAATTATTTTTTTCTCAGCTTGTTGCAAATATGCTATCACTGATATAGAACTCTAGACAATCACAGTCCTACGCAGAATTCCATATTCATATGCCCTATTCCCTCCCTTATACTTTTTCCATGTGTTTTTTTTTAATTCAACATATTCAACCATATGTAGTTTTTGTCTAAGTTTAATAGACATAGGTCTGTCAGATACACAACTATATTCACTCTGTTGTATATTTTGAAAATATTTCTATTTGAGTATCTTTATATATTGTGTATAGTTTACATGGGTTCAGCTCTTTTTTGCTCATTGGAGACTACTATAGACATCAGAGGATAAAAGCGGGGAAAATGCCACAGAGATCACATTTTATGTTGTAAAATCTAACTGCAGGTGCTGCAGAAATCATCTGTAGGATGTTCAGGAGTGCTCCGGGCCTTAGCCATTGCCAGGCTTAGCTACAGCAAACTGCTTACATGCAGTTACATCAAATTACATGTATGAAGCTGACTA
This sequence comes from Neopelma chrysocephalum, assembly GCF_003984885.1. Lineage (NCBI taxonomy): Eukaryota > Metazoa > Chordata > Aves > Passeriformes > Pipridae > Neopelma > Neopelma chrysocephalum. Next base: position 13,747,464 of record NW_020897742.1, read on the forward strand.
TTAAGATAGCTCAGAAATCACTAATCTCTTATCCCTAAAAAGAAGAGTATGAAATATGGCTCTGGGTTTTTATGACACTGTAAAGCCTCTCTTTGGCTAGATTAAGCCTCTGTTTGGCCAGATTATTCTCCAATTATCATTACTCAAAAGGAATTAAATCTGTGGTTTAGACCAATTTTGGGTGCTTTTTGGTTTGTTGTTTTTTTTTTTCCCCAGAAGCTCAGTAAAAATCTGTCAGTAATTATATCTGAACATAACTCAGGATTTCAGAACAGAAACACATGCATCTTCAATTCCTTTAGTTATCCAGGCTTTTGACAGATCACACATAAAAGTAGCAGTTGGAAAAGTAGAGAAGAGTAAATACTACCACTTGATAAAACCTTTGAATCAAGTCATTGTGCAACTCCAAAAAAATGAGACACCCATAAAGACAGATAAAATGATGAATGAAATGTATTCATGAATTCAAGTATGTCAATAGTCCAATATAATATATGCCAGCAGTAGCATGACAACTAATTAGCTTTGATTGAGAAATATGCACACCTGTGAACAATGAGAAATCTGATATGCTTAAGTTTCAGACAAGCATCTTTACTGTTCATCTATGACACTTTCTGACATTTTCAAAAGCATAAAGATGTGTTCTGCTGAACACTCTGTAAAGTCAAATTAAAAAAGGCTATAATTAAGAAAAAACTGTAGGATTGGACTATATTTTTTTTCTTTTCTATTATATGCAATCTCCCTATACTATTACTTGGTTTAAAGCCCAGAAAATATTCCATATAAAGCTGCTTTCATTTCAAGAATTCAGAGAAGAAGATACCAGTAGCCTAAAAATTATTCTAGAAATGTTTCTATGTTTTATATGTTTGACTGTATCTGGTATTTCAAAATTAGGAAGTGTGTACTTTTTTTGGTGATAATGTAATGTTTATAATATTTTTTCCTAATGAAAGATGACCAAAATGTGGTAAATGTGTAGTGTCACTGCTTTCCTTATAAGTTAAATTCTGTCTTCAAAAACTGCTGGTGATCCAAAGAATTTACAAACAAACAAACAAACAAACCAACCAGAAAAAAACAGACATAGAAGACATAAATCTGAGCCAAATCAAAGTTCCATTATCAGATTAATTTTTCAATAGTTGAGACATTTTCATCATACTCATACTAGGAAAAGGTAGATCCGCTAAATGCTATAGATCTGCCTACTTAAATTTGGAAAAAATAAAAGAAAAAAACAATCAGAGAGCTGAGGAGGTCAGCACTCAGCTGAGGTATGCTGCTATCATAATGTCAACTACTACTCTCATAAAGATGTTATGGAGTGGAAAAATAAGATACGATTGTGCCAGTTGGATATCTTTCCTGTAAATTGTATCAACCTACAAAAATAAAACCAGTAACAATAAAAGAATGTTGATCTCTTTGTGATTTATAGGAACAGAACTCTTTACAATGCTTTCATTTTATTAGACTCATGGTTGAAGATTACTAGTCAGAAAGAAGGGCTCATTTGTTACTTATTTCCAGGTATAAAGTAAATAAGTAAGCAATTTTATAAAGAGAATAACTGAAATTAAATGAGTCTGTAATTGTAATCTTATAAATGATAGAATATATTTTATTTAATTCTTTTATAAAGCATGTAAGAATTGAATATAAAACTAGTGAAGTTCTATGTTTTAGCTGATAAAAGAATGGTCATGCAGAAGCATATCCTAACTAAATGTAATTTAAAAAAAACAACCAACCAACCAAACAAGTTGGTGAGATCTTCAAAGAGTTCATCAATAGTTAAAATAAAATAAGCACAGCAAGCACTATTTTATTGTAGTGGAGCTAAGGATAATTATTAGACACAGTGATTAGATACTGAATGGGAATCTCTGTTATTTGTAAAAAGTCATTTGAAAGAGTATTGCTAAGGGAATATTTTTAAGAAAATAAATGCTAGTTTGTATCAGTGAATGAGAACATTTAGTTCTAAATTAAAGTTGAAATGGGATGTTTTCCAGCAGGATAGCTTCATGGTGGTAATTCTATTAAGTGTGACTAGATAATTAGCAAAATAATAATTAGGAATATTAAAAATAAATAAATAAATACAGATGGTACATTTCATTTATCAAGAATTATCTTCATCTTCTTTGAACAAAGGAATGTTTCGTGTCTCTACAGTTTTACTGGAAATATTTCTAAGATAAAATACTAGCATTTTTTATTTTGGCTCTGAAAAAGATATATGTTCTCTGCATTAATCTTTTACCATAGTATTAAAATAAAAATTAAAAGAATTTTTAAAACTGTTCAGATTTTCAGTTTCTTGCAAAATGGAATAAAAAGCTCCCACATTCTTTTTTACTGATGTATTTTAGATACTTACTGACTGTATTTCTGTCTCTTTGCCTACTTTTTTACTGTTCAACTTGTGATTTATATTCTCCTCACCTCCACAAGTCCTCTCAAGAGCTCCTAAACGATGCAGCTGCTGGGTGGGACAGATGTACTCTATTTCTAGTAACACTGAGAGGATAAAAATGATTATTCGTTAATTAACGTTTCATACTCTATTTTTCAAAATTTACTTTCTCCACACCTTTTGGAGGTTTTGGAACTTGTACAGCTCATCCAATAAATCAGACTTAGTACTGCCTACAAACACCACTGAAGCATTGCCTTCCAACTGCTAAAACTACTGGCTTCATTCTTTATATGAAGCTACATCCAATAGGAGTTTCCTTTTATTTTTTAATAATAGAAAATAGAGTGAATGTTACTGTATTGATAAAAAAACCTAGTAGTTGCGCTATATTTTCAAAGTTTTTTCTTCTTTAAAACATAGGCTAGGTAAATCCCTGTTGACTATACCTATTAAATACAAAACCATACAGCTTTCACTATGTTACACACCAAAATGAGCAATTGAAAAATTCAAAATAATTTCCCAGCTGTGGGTATAAAATCCAGTACAACATGCAATATTCTATATTTTACATGACTGTTTTTTGTCAGGTTAAGCATTCTTAAACTAAGTCACATATGAACACAAATGCAGTTACCGGTACCTTTCTGTAAGTTCAGTGTCAAGGAAGACACATGCTCTTTGCAGATGAGCAATACCTGTCTGTATTGTTCTGAATGTGACCACGAAACCAAAATGCTTTGAATATGATTATCTCTGTGAGCACCTTACCTTAATGAGGAAACAACTCCCTGCTATCCACAAGGCTGTCAACCACTTATCATAAGCAACGAATTACTGTGTTATTGCTGCACTTCCACAGCTGAGTTTTTCCAAAGCGAAGAATGCTCCTTTGGACCAGCAAGCATCAACAGAAATGCATGTTGCTGTCTATATTCAAGACACATGTAGAAGGTCGGTCAGGTTTGGTTGTTCAGAAATTGGTCAGGGGCTGAGGTCATTGGTAGCTCATGCCAGTGATTTAATGTAGAAAAGTATAAAATGTTAAACCAAAAGGCTCTCAGGGCAAATATATACAGACATTAAATAAAAGAAAACCAAGCACGAGATGGGACATAGAGAAGCCAAGTCAGCAGCAGACCTGATGTGCCAACCAGTTGATGTGAATGTGGGGGGCTCCATGTGTGTGTATTATAGAATAGAAATTACTACACACCCATATGTATATACGTGTATGTGTGTGTGTGTGTGTTTGTGTCTATGCGTATACATACTGGATGGCTGGCTGGCTGGTAGAGAGAGATAGAGGTCACAGAATCATAGAATATGCTCAGTTGGAAGGGAACCATCAGAATCACCAAATCCAACTCCTGGCCCTCCACAGGACACCCTGAGACTCACACCATGTACCTGACAGCATTGTCTAAACATTTCTTGAACTCCGTCAGGCTTAGTGCTGTGACCACTTTCCTGGGGAGCCTGTTTCAGTGCTCAACCATGCTCTGGATGGAAAACCTTTTCCTGATATCTAACCTACACCTCCCCTGGCTCAGCTTCATGCCATTTCCTTGGGACCTGTCACTGGTCAACCGGAGTGAAGAGATTGGTACCTGCCCCTGTGCTTCCCCTTGAGAGGTTGTTGAGGACTGCGATGAGGTGTCCCCTCAGTCCCTCTTCTCCAGGCTGAACAGACCAAGTGACCTCAGCTACTTCTCATAAGGCTTCCCCTCCAGACCCTTCACGTCCTCGTGGTCCTCCTTTGGAAACTCTCTAATGGCTTAATATCTTTCTTATATTGTGGTGCTCAAAAGTGAACACAATATTCAAGGTGAGGCTGCACCAGTGCAGAGCAGAGAGGGACAATCACTTCCCTTGACTGGCTGGCAATACTTTGCCTGATGGTTGGCCCTCCTGGCTGCCAGGGCAATGCTGACTCATATTCAACTTGCCATTGACATCCAGGTCCTTTTCTGCAGTGCTGCTCTCCAGCTTCTCACACCTCAGTCTATACACACAACCAGGGTTGACTCATACCAGGTGCAGAATCTGGCACTTGCCCTTGTTAAACATCATACAGTTGGTGATTGCCTATCTCTCCGATTTGTCCAGGTCTCTCTGCAGGGCTTCTCTGCCCTCTTGGGAGTCAACAGCTTCTCCCAATATGTAGTCATTCGGATATGTTTTCTCCATAAACGAATTTGAAAATATATGCTATGACTGGTATGGTGCTGTTCTTCAGCTGCATTCCCCAAAACTGCCCTCTGACAGCCTCTCAGCCACAAAATCAGACAAATTCCCACTAGATCTCTAATGTCTCAGGAAAAGTTCACTGGAGACAGGCTGTCTTTGTTTAACACTGAGGACAGGAAACTCCATGCTGTTGTGTACTTTTCTACCTCTCTATTTGACACAAATTCATGCTCTGGAAAAGGATCTTTGATTTTCTGAGTGGATTCTGCAAGGATCTGTTCTTGATCTATTTATCCTCATTTCTTCATCATCCCAGGCCCTTTAAATATCCGACAGGGCAGCTGGACTTGCTTTATAGTGGTAAATGCTAAGCTGCATGGAATGAGAGTTCAAGAACAAAAGTATAAAAATTCATCTCAGAAACGGAAAAAAAAGGAGACTTGCTCTTGATTCTCATCCTTTCCAAAAGGGTGGTCTACAAAATTGCGTCCCAAGATAAGGAGTTCCTTCGGTTCACTTGACTGGAACCCTCTGCTACCTCTTTCAAAGGGGACCAGTTTTCATAGGGCACAGCTCCTCTACTACTTTTGCTAGAATTCCTGACAAAGTCTGATCACAAGAAATGTTGTGGCACTCAGTGCCACAGTTGGCAGGAGTAAGATTAGCCAGTTGTAACTTAATAAAACTCATAGAAAACACAAACTCATACCATATCTATGCTTCCTTTCTATTTTACATCAATTGGTTTGCATCCAAGCAAAATTCTTGAGGTATCTTCCAGTACACCACAAAAAACCCCCCAGACACTGGATCAAATGACATAGGGACCAACACTGATGGTGGTAGGGAAATAACAAACCTCTGCTACTGTAATGCTTTTTTCCATTTCACAATTTCAGTTTGCAGCCATGAATATAATGCTATTTACAGAGGATTTGAACAAAAAATCAAGAATATTAAAAAATCTGATATAATTTTCTGAAAAACTCAAAAAAATTGGTCACCTTATATTATCAAAGAGGAAGTTGTGATATAGTTTGTAAGCACTTGCTGGGAACTGGGGTCTGGTAGCAGTTCTTGAGTCTTGTAGACAATGACAGTACTTTGTGGCTGGTACCTGAAGCTATCGATGTGCAAGCTTGGATATAAGATGCTTGTTTTTAACAGTAAGGATAATTAGCCATTGGAAGAGATTACAAAAGACTCTGAAGGACTGGAAAATGCTAAATCAGGGGTAATATAACATTTTTCTGAAAAAAATATGCTTCTCTTTGGGTGGAAAATTTTTATGGTTTCATTTACACAGGTCACAGTAGAATGGAAATGTCTTTTTCCTAAATATGAATTTAATATCTGTTACCTGAATTTATCAGATTATGATATCTTAACAAAAGCGTGCAACAGTTCTTCATGAGAGGTGCATAAAGAGTATAGGTGGTTTGATCTGTCAAAAAGTGCAAGTAAGTTGTATAAAGATTTCTAAATAACAAAAAAAAATAGCTCCTATTCTATATATTTTGAATAAATGGGAAATTTTTATCATTCCTGAGAAGTAAAAGTTTCTGAAAGAATATCCATATTTGGAAAAAAACAGGATCTCCAAACTCTTTATAACATTTTCATATCAAACACGTAGTCTTTCAGTCTTCTGAGAAACATTAAAAACCTTATTTTTTTTTTTAAAGGATAGATTCTTTTTTGTTTAAAACAAAACAATTGGGTTTTTTTTGGCAAACAAAAAAAAACGTAAAAAATTTTTGTTAGTGTCTAAAATTTGACGACTTGAGTTTCTTCCAGTATAGAGCCATTTAAAATGTGGATAAATCATAAATATAAACAAAACTTATTAATTCAGCTCTCAAGTCTATGTAGATTTGCAGGGTTTAACTACTACTTACTGTACACAGAAAAATTAACATTTTTAAAAGCTTCTTCTATCCCAATGGGATTGCAGTTGATTGTTTTCAAACACCACAGCTGAAGCAAACACCCTACTCATGTTTTTTATTACCATATTTCTACCCAGGGGGCAGTGTGCTAATTCTAAATATTTATTGTGAAAAACCTGTACATCAGTTTCTAAGAAACCAAGATTCCTCTTAAAAGGTGCCCTCTGCAGAAGACTTGAAACCCTCATCTCTAGAAACTCGCCTCATAAGTAGTGTCAAGTTCTGGAATCCCATATCTTCAGTGCTAAATACAAGATTTGCTACTTTGAAGTTTCATTCTTTCCACAACAATTAAGACAGAAAAAGAACCGGTAGAACGAAGTCTTCTTATTTAGTCAGTCTTTAGATCTAGGTTCCTTATCTTAACACTAGAAATTATGTTGTTACCCTTGGGATGTACATAATAATTCACACCTCATTACAGCACAAATAAAGACACACATCCAATCTCAATTTGAAGAAATGAGGAGATGGAAAATTCAACTTCAGCTTTGAAATTTGCTAAAACAATAAAACCACTGTTTCTTTCAACTGTGGAAGCAGATTCTGTGTCTTTGTCTTAACCATAGCTTCCTGACTTTGTTTAGCTAGGTATGATCTAGTATTTTCTCTGCATGGATGAATGTAAGTGCTCTAAACCTTTACCTGTGAAACTGCTTTCAGATGAGACAAGCATCCATTCTTGAATAATCTTTAACTCTGTTTTAATTACAAACCACATTTTCAAATATCCTTTTAAACCTGTGAACAGTCTGTCTCCAGTGTTCTAATTTTGGTTTAATGCCATTTTATGCACATCTCTTTAAAATGCTTCACAAAGGAACTGTTCATTGCAATACTGTACTGAGAACCATGTGACAGGGATTCACATGAGCGGCTCAAGTGTCCTCTTCCTCTGCTATCACTGCTGAGGTTATGAGGACAAGCAGTTTTCATATCAGTTGAATTCTTTCAATTTGTAAGTCTATCATTGAGATAAAAGATGACATAAACACATAATTGCCTTGAAATGAAATTCACTGTATGTGAAAGTTCTTTGCTCTTCCTGCCTTTTTCTTTCTCAAAAATGCCTTCTTTAAGGATTCATCATGGCTGAACAGAAGAGAAATAAACTGGAGTTGGGAATGACATCAAAGTAATAAGTAGCACTTGTCCTAACATCTTCGAGAAGATAATATCAAAAAGATGTTTTGCATGTTTTAAATAGTTCTAAGATATAGGCTGGCCATAAATCTTAAGTTTTGATCTCAGAAACAGAAAACAGTAATGGTGATATTTAATACTTTCACCAAGTTTTTGTAGGAAAATTGTTGTCAGTTCTGTCTATCTATCTATCTATCTGCATGTGTATGTGTGTGTGTATATTTGTGTATATATATATATATTTTTGCATGTATATATATATATGTAGATGTATATTTTATATATATATTATAGATATATAATTATCTACCGAAATGGAATGCTATATTTTGCTCTATCAAAATTGACCATTTTTCAAAAGTAAACAAAAGAAATATTTTTTTCCATCAAAGACTGAAGGTGAGTAAATAGGGATGCTCACAGTCTTAAGTGATTTATCCAAGCTAGCATTACATGTTTTGCAGGAGGAAGAGTTTTGAGCAATTCCTATGATACAATTACTAGATGGATATTCTAGCTGTGAAGTGGTGGGGGTTTTTAAATAAAAATTATTCAAATTAATTTGTTATTTGAAAAAAAAATTCATCTGGTTAAATGAGACTGAAACTAATTAAAAATAGTTCATAAATAATTAAAGAAGAAAAAGTAAAAGGTTTTCTCTACCTTAAATATGTTCCCTTACAGTACTTCATAAACTCAAATCATCTTTTTGTTAATGTTTGAAAATGTTGGAAGATATACTGCTATACTATTACTACTATTAATACTACAACTATTACTACTACTACTATTACTATTACTATTACTACTACTACTATTTTTTTCTTACAGCACAAGAAAGATAAATATAAACCTTTAAAATATATTTATTTTCCAGACATGGAACCTACACTTTGACACTCATATTTTAAAGACTTTTTCCCAATGAGGACTAAGGTCTGAATTTTAGAAACAGAAACACTAAAAGAATATTAATTTGAAACAACATTCAGCATATGTCACAGCTGAAACAAGAGCTGAAAGAGTTGAAGCCAACCATATGAGAAGTGAGGACCACAGTATTAGCAAAACTGCACAAATCTTGCCTGAAGATAATAGTTACCATGATATAGCAACTCTATGAATAAAGCGCATATAAGAACCAGATTTTAAAGTGGTCCTCCATTTGTGTTAATTGTGAGACATTCCTGGCTTTTCCTTTAATATCCCAGATAGTGCCCTCAGCTTCTCATTTCAATATGTGTAGCAGCAGTTCTACTGACCTGAGACTCTTTAAATGCATAACAGTAATTCATTTTCAGAGCATAGTTAGAAATAAGAGCATTTGATGTCATAATTAAAAAGCTATGTCAATTTTTATGTACAAGTAGGTCAAACTACAGATGGTATTCTTTATTCTTGAGTGTTTAACTTTGTAATATTAATGATATTTTTATGTACATGGAAAGATGACAAAGGACAGTCCAGTAAATCTGCATATACGCTCTGCTAGAATATATCCTACTTCTGTTTTGACAGCATTATACACTACATTGCTCTCAGTCAGCTAAAAAGGACAAGTGTAGATTATTGTGACAATGTAACTAAGTATGCAGTTTATGAACCCAATTCAAAGTTATTTGAATTAATTTACATGTTACTTCCTATATAGTTTGGGGGTGGGATTTGGTCCTGTCATTCTAATTTCAAAATAAGGGTGCACAAATTAATATGTTCTAAACAAAGTGTGGCTTCTGCTTTGATATAGAACAGTAACTGAGATCGAACTATCCTTTAAATACCTTATCCATAACTTCTAAAAGCTCTCAATACAGAATAAAACCATGTGCTTGGTCTTCTCCTAATAAAGGTGATCACATATCTCTACATGGGATTTTGTATAAATTTAAAATTAAAGCATTCCACGGTATTCCTCTGATCTTCACATAATATTTTACTGCATTGTTTCTAATCAAAAGATTTTAATATTAGGGTAATATCATTTGAAAGAAAGAAAATTTTTGCTTTCTGGTGAGTAAAACTTGCATTTTTTTCTGTCCTTTCTACTTTTTTCACTGAAAGTGGGATGGAATAATTTGTCAATTTTATCAGCATACTGAATAGCTTTTCAGTTAATATACCCAATATACCCAATGTATAAAAAGTAATCATTAATATTTCAGGGGTTTTTTTAGATGGTTTACATTTGAAATTCTGACTCTTCATTGTGGTGTTGCTTGTGTTTTCTTTTTATTCACAGCAAATTGCCTTCCCTGCTGGTTGTCCTGTCCCTTGCCCACTTGGGAGATTGGATAAACACAAACAATATCTCAGTCACTGCTACACATCATGTCTAAATTTTCTACCGCTTTAAAACATCAGAGATACAAAATGGCACAGTATTTCCTAAGTGCAGACGTCTGCAGAAAACCCATTAAGTCCAATCATTAGCCTAGAGTGCAGGCATTAAAAAAAGAGTAGCCATCAATAAACATGTTATTTAAATTCAATTTAACTTTCTTCTAGAGTCAAAGAAATAATCGATGCATTCTGTGTGCTAACTAAACAGAGATAGCAGGGGCCAAGGTATTTATTAACTGTAAAAACAGTTCATTGACGGGTTTACTGTGAGCTGCTGTAGATCACAGCACTGGTCTCAGCAGAAAAAACACACAACAAACTAATGGGTAGTTGGCCTAAAAAGCTTGCAGTGGAAATTCAAGAAGAGTTTTCTGGAGTAGTATGTGTGCTTTTGTATATCTTGTTGGAAAGAAAACAACAAAGTTGTTACGTACCATGTTTCAGCAGTTTTCAGAACATCCAGTAAAAACATACAACAGACCTTTATTCACACTTGATTTTTACATTTGAAAATTCTATTCTTCTCTTAAAAAAATCAAAATGTATTAAAACCCCCTGTATATTTAAGAAAAGGGCAATAGCTGAAATTAAAATTCCAATATATTTTAAATACAACCGTGCTTTTAAAAAAACCCAGTTTGTAAATTACCATCTTTCATCCTCATTGATCTTAATGGGAAAACAGACCACTATTCATACAGGCTGACTGCAATGTGTAGTTACTGAGTAAAAGCAAGAAATCTAATGATTCATAAATATATCTGAGAAAAGTTTCTAACCTGAATACACTGGTATGAGCTGTTTCATCATTAGAACATATTTCCTGAATCCAACATCAAGAATTCTTTAAGAAAATGAAGTTAATGCTGCAGATATTCTGGAACAACGCAACAGATCTAGTAGAAGAAAATTTTAGGAGCACTCAAAGCCCAGGATTAGAAAATCCATTGAGAAAGATAAGCAATTGCAGTTCTCTGCTAATGTATTTAAACCTTGTCTACGTAATTTTAAAATCTAGTGCTTTTCATGTTATTTTAAACGTGGTGGAAAATTATACTATAGGTCACAGTGCTCCTTAAGTGAGTTCTCTCACTCTTATGTTTCTGCCAGTTTGTGATGTGCTATGAATTACACCTTTTTACCTCTTCAGCACAGTAGGCTGTAAATTAATAGGTGCAAAGAAAGCAATAGTGTTCTGTGAATTAAGCATCAATTTACTGTCTCTGCACTTCTCACTTCATACACCACTCACATGTTGGTGTTAATAGCTAAGTGGTCTCCGTGTCTTTACAGCTATCACAGGTAAGAGTTTATATGAGTTTAGTTACTACTACTAGCATGAAGTATATTTACCATCATATTTATTTTAGGGTCAAAATCCTTGCAAAACCTTCAACATACTTTTATGCATCCAGGTACTAATATATATTTATATAAATTACTTAGCATGAAAATACTACAAGAGATGAGAAATATATTTTAGATATGCTTTCTTTAAAATACAAGTCTAAGACAATCCTTGGCAAGATTTCCATAATAATCATAAACTAAACATATTTATTAACTGAGCCTAAAATAGATTTGTCTTTCTAACAGGACTCTACGATCTTCTTCTTATCAGATTAAACATAAGATTAACATATAACAGAAAGGAAAGCTGTGGTCCAAAAGGAAGAATAGAGAAGTGCTTTGTTACATTTCTACCTGGAGCTCTCAGTAAAATTATATGCCTATTTCAGCACTTGCCATCATTATATATGCCAGTATCTGGGTAAAGACCACAGGATACGGATAGAGCTGCCATGTATTTACCAGGAAAAAAGAGCCTAGGCCAGGCTTCACTCCTGTCCTACACAGCAAAGGTTAGTGTACCAAAACAGTTCTGTTTGGAGGAGGAGGAAAGGAAAGCAAATATGCTTCCTGGGTCAAAGTGCCAACATTAGCAACAGTGTTATTCCCGTGGGTTTAGGATGTTTTTGTTCACCCTGTGACACTGGGACAGTTGAATCAAGTACACTTCCAGGCCATTTGCGATGTCACACTGCAAAGACCCTTCTGACCAAGAACATCATATTCCCTTGCCCCTCCAAGGCAGCCCAAAGCTGTTTCCAAAATGCTACCAAGTCTTTAAAGTTTGTCATATTATCCCTCAACATACCCAATCAAAATTCTTTTCATGTTAGATTCATTCTTGTCTCCTAACTCCCCAATTCAAAGCTCTTATTACCTCCAACACCTCCTTTCTTCCAGTTTAATGTCACCAATTCAGAGATCATGTACAAATTTGGATGTTACATTCCAGCTTATTTTTGAAACCACTACTTGTACTCTTTGTCTTTATCTTCATTATGGTCATTTTAGCAATTAGAATCTGAAGGTGCGTCATTTCAACTAGCAGAGCTCATCTCATATACTGCAATATTTAGTATACATTTAAATAATAAACAAAAACCTCACATATCTTCCTCTGTATCAAAACAATTTTAAAAAAAAGTAAAAAAAGTTGCCATTAGGATGCTGAAAAGAAAACGAAGACAATGTCCAGGATGGTGGAAAGAAATATAACCCTGCCTTAAAATATCAATTTCTTTGCAGCTTTGTTTTCTTATCTGTAGTCAGGTTTCATCTTCTCTCCTATAGAAATGTTAGGCAGGGTGAACTGTTCACTACCTGTCTCATCTAAGCTAATTTTTTTTCTTTCCATAGACTCCAAAGGTACTGAACAGTGTTCACTGTATTTTCCCAAGTCTGCTAACAATTTAGTTACAACTGTGGCCTGCAGAAAATCCATTTTGGAACATGATAATTTTGATAAATATAGCCAAGTACAAGATATATCTCTGAAGATATCATCTTATTAATCCTTGTTATGGGAAAACTGTAGGAGTGAAAAAGCTGTTTATCTGCATATGTTTGAGTTTAGTGACTGCTATGAAAAAAAAAAAGAACTGGCTATAGACACGAAATTAAAACATGCTATTTCCCACTCAGGGAATTTTAAAAGACTCTAGAAAGCACTACTCTAAGAACTACAGTACACCAGTTGCCTGTATGACATGTTTAGTATACAGAACTGGTATCCTTGCAAAACACTCTGCCAATTTTCTTTCTAAATTCCCTAATCCATGAGTGGGATAATCCATTCTGAGACTGTGCTCAACAACTGTGAGACCAGCAAGACATTCTCTCCAAGATTACAGAAGTCCACAGGCATTCAACTTCAACACATTGTTTGAAAACTTTTAATACACCATTTTGACTATGACTATACCACATGGTTGATTTATGTTTTTTAACCCTTAATCTACAAGAAACCAAGATCAACTATGATTTGTCCTTGCTTGTCTGGTATATGTTTTAAAAGATTTTAAGCTTAAACCATTGAACATGGCAGGAAATGCTGAGAGAGGATGCAGAAAATTTCTGGACATGTTGATGGGAGGGAAGGGAAGGGAGCAGGGGAAGCATAGGTGTTGGCAACAGAAAAAACTAGGAGAAACCAGAAGAGACAAGCATCAGTACCAAAGGCAGCAACTGACAGGACTCAGAAGCTGGAGAAAAGATGTATTCCACTGAGGCTTTTAAAAAGACATGGTGTTTGCCAGATTTCTTAATTTGGGGATTTTTTTGTCATTTATTCAGTTTGCAATATGGACATGCCTTCTGATGATGTGTGCTGTAGCAACAATCTGAATAAATGACATATGGAAGAAATCTGTTAGTAAAAATGTATTTCATTAACTGAACTTTAATTCTAATCAGGTAAATAACCATAATATGAATTGAAAATATTTAATATTCTATCATGATCACAGTATTTTTCAGTCTTAAAAATCTCTTCGTACAGACACACATGCTACATTTGTCACTCATCTTAGAAATATCTTTGCCCTTCCAATGTATCTTGGGGGTTTAGAACTGAATAATGTTCTATGTTAAATCAATTAAAAGTTTTTGTGTTGATGTATTTGATAGGCTGGTTTCGAGTGCTAGACAGCATTAATGATGATTTTCAATTGGGATATATTATGCAATTTTTTACATAGTAACTGAAAACTTTGCAACATGAAACTCAATAGAAAGAATTTGAGGGTAACTATGCAACTTGTTTGCAAAAAAAAAAAATTAAAATTAAATGTGTTTCATGGCAGATCTGATGGACAGGTAATAGGGGAAGTCCAGTCAAAAGCTGAAGAAAAGTAAGACCTTCCAAAAACTAGCAATAGAATCCTCTACCAGTAACTCCAAGACAAGAATATGACTTTACAGAGTTTCACTAGTGACAAAAAAAAGGGATGGTGATCAGAATATCTTTAAAGAGGCTAAAACAAACAAGTAATTACACATAAATTAATAAAAATCTTAGAGTGTTCTCAAAGGAAAAAGATGGAATCTAACTGCCTTCCTTTTGTTGCATGGCCATGACATATCCTTTCTCACCTGATGTAGAAGAAAATGAAAATGGTACCTTATGTTGCCACAGGTATGCCACTAAGCCTTTTTCTGATGTAGAACAACAACCTTATTGAAGGTGCATCCACAAGCGACAGTAAACCAATAGATGGTGCTCTTTAGCTGTCTAATTATGTAATTCTGAACTAAACATTCAGCTCATATGTCTGGATCTACTGCCATACGTGTCTATCAAAAAGGTGATTTAGACCACTCCATTATCTCATGCATTACTTTGCTATAGACCCCCCACAAAAAGGGCGGTAATTTAAGATCGATATCTATAAACAGGAGAGGAAACATGCAGGTCGAAATCCTACTATTTTGATATGTATCTAAGTCTTTGAACTGGTGTATTTATCTAAGAAACACAAAATAGCATCCAGCTGCTATAAGAATTACTCATTAACACAGAAATAAAAAGCGAGTTTCATATGACTCCAGGTATTAATGTCTAATTGTATGCCAAGATTATAGCAATTCATTATTGTTGCTTCCAAATCACTCTCGCATCCACGTAAATTTTTATGGCCTTTCACTAGGATATTGAGGTAATTTATAAGGAAGTCAGAATAATCTTAAAGGTATTTTTAAATAGTATTAGGAAATTAATTTAGACTAAAAAGTGCGAAAGTTAGTTCATTCTTTTGCATTGGTAAATACCGACAAAAATGAGAAGGATAATAATTTTGTGTTTAAATTGAAGCACAGCAAGATAAAATTAACATTATAAGGTAAAAGAGGAAAAAAATAATTTTAGAATGAAATTTTCTCAGTATTAAGGTTCCAAGTTAAAAAATAATTGCAGAATTATTCCTAGTATCATAATCACTTTTCCTGCACAATGTAACCCTCTGAGATAATTTGATGATCTTGTAAAAATTATGGCAAAGCCACATTTACATGGAAAAACCTGAGCTGGGCTAATCTATGCCCATGTGAATTGCTCAGCTTTACCTAACATGCAAATAATAATAATAAAATCCCAAGCCTGCCTCAAGGAGGAGTTTTGGGAAAGACTTAAGAGATTTTCAATAGGATGCTTTCCCTAAGTAATATATTTCTGGTTTTACTTCAAAACTGCCTGGGCTTTTAAGATACTCCTAAACACTATCTCTAGGTCCAACCTTGATTTAAATTTAAGTAGCATCTAACATAAGCTGAAGTCTAAAGGGACATGTTTGAAAGTATTTTAAAAGTGATATACAATGTGCAGAATTTATTTTTTTTAAGTTCTAATAATCAACAACAGAGGAGATCTTCAGAATCAAAAGATGGACTTGGAGATGGACTCTAGACATAGTAAAGAGGCAGTCTTTCTGTTATGCTCCCAGAAGAATTGTTTATGTGCTTACCAACTCAAAATAAATATATTTTACATGAATATAACAGCAAATTAATTCAATTATTCAAATTCAAAAAGGTTTCTTTCATCTACAGTCTAATTGATAATACTTTTACTTCCTTCACAGGTGAAAAAGCCTGTTCTGCCTGTTTCCCATTAATTTTGCAAACACTGATATTCATCTTTTTATCCATGTTAACAGTTATATTGATTCAAAGCAGAATTATAAGTGTCGTCACCTGTAGGTGCATATCCATTCAAGATCCAGAGCTATATAACTGTTCTTTAATTAGGTAAAAACAAACCAAACCAAACAAAAAAAGTTCAACCGACACAACTTAAATGGTTTTAGACACTCTAATTGTATCATGGACATAAAATAAATAGTGAAGTAATGTCACTTGAATATTTTATAAACCTATTCCATTAGGATGGACTGTATAAATTATTTTAAAATGAGAAAAGGTAAACAAATCTCTTCTTCCTTTTCAATGCATTGGAAAACAAACCAACAATCAGCCATATAATATGGAAATTGCCTGAACATCTTAGAGAAGGTTTAAAAAGATGTAAAGCATATAATTAATATAATATGTTTAATATTACTATTATATAGGAATAAGATATATAATCTATATAATTGCTATAATAAAAAATCTCTTATATCCATATTTTATAGATACATCAGATTATCTCGGCATTTAGATTCTACTTGTTCTAGCATTTCCATTGTTTTACTTTAAAAAAGTCAATCCAGTTTTTACTGCAATCATGCTGGAACTGCTTCTAACCTTGTGTATATGTTTGGAGGGGGTAATCCAGACCTATTGCATCATACACTAAAATCACTAAAGAATCATCAATCTGAAATTATTTTCTTCATTCTTATTCTCTTTCTAGCTTTTACAGGGCTCATGTCTCCTTCTATGGTCTTCACTAGGATAATATTTGGCTTATTCCTTTAAGTGAAAAAACAATCATAATTACCAAACCATGCTAATGGAATATGTGTCTTCTAATACAGAATAATGTATAAAGCTGTTGACTTGATGCCAGATACAATAAAAGGGAGCAATTAGGAAAAACTCACATTTTAAGATGATACACCTCTAGACCATTAGTTTTAAGTATGGAACAACTTCCCATTTAAACACACAGCTGATTTTAGCAGATTACAGCATGCACTACATTTAGCATGGTTCTAACGTCGCTACGGTAACTGTTCTGGCTTAAATATAGCTGAATGTGTTACTTCATTCCAAATTATCCAATAATCCCTTAAACATTTCTTGCAAAACTTCCCATAGCTTCTCCAAACTTTTATCAGTGATCCTGTACTAATCCTGATATTATCCTGTATCAGTGATACTGTTTAATATTCATCAGTGACATTGGACAGTGGGATCAAGTGCACCCTCCACAAATTTGCTGATGACACCAAGATGTGTGGTGAGGTTGACACACCTGAGGGATGTGATGCCACCCAGAGGTACCTGGATGAGCTTGACAAGAAGACTCATGGGAAACTCACAAGGTTCAACAAGGCCAAGTGCAAGGTGATGCACCAGAGTCCAGGCAACCCCTGGTATCACCACAGGCTGGGAGATGAACAGATTGAGAACAGCCCTGCCGAGGACTTGGGGTTGCTTGGTGGTTGAAAAGCTGGATATAAGCTGGCAGTGTACACTCACAGCTCAGAAAGACCCCTGAGCTGCAGCAAAAACAGTGTGGTCAGCAGGTCAGGGAAAGGGATTCTGTCCCTCTACTCTGCTTTAATAAGATCCCACTTGGAGTGCTGTGTCCAGCTCTATTTCAGCACAGGAAAGACATAGACCTGTTAGAGCAAGTCTAGAGAAGGGCCACAAAAACAATCACAGGGATTGAACACCTCTACTATGAGGAAAGGCTGAGAGAAGCTGCTCAACCTAAAGAAGAGAAGGCTCTGTGGAGACCTCATTGCAGCTTTCAGTACTTGAAGGGGGCTTATAAGAAAGATGGGGACAAAATTTTTAGCGGATCCTGTCGCAATTGAGCAAGGCATAATGGTTTTAAACTAAAATAGGGTATATTTAGACTACATATAAAAAAGACATTTTTTTACAATGAGAGTGGTGAAACACTGGCACAGGTTGCCCTGAGAGGTGGTAGATGCCCCATCCATGGAAACATTCAAGGTCAAGTTGGATGGGGCTCTGAGCAGCCTGATGCAGTCAAAGATGTCCTTGCTCACTGCAGAGCAGTATGACTAGATGACCTTTAAAGGTTCCTTCCAACCCAAACTATATTAAGATTCTATGATCTTAGGAATTTATAATAAATCCGTAGTTTTTATCAATCAGAGTTTAGCATTATTAAGAAAATAAAATCTTCAACTCCAAAAAAACCCGAATATGAAGGGAAACAAGCAAAATGTTGAGAAAAGTAGGAGAAATAAGATACATATAGTAAGATACTTATTATATCTCTGATTTCCAACGTAACACTGATTATATTATTATATGAGATCAATGCAGAATGTTTCCACTGCTTTCTGCTCATATTCTTCTATCTCATCTATTACCAGAAATCTTTGGGAGAACAGATACGTATAAGTGACTGTAAATGTAAAGTTATACCTATATTTGCATGTTTATTGTTCAATAACAGACCAATTTCTTGCAACAAAAGCACAAATATGTTATTAGGTGTCTACTAGAATCTCTTACACAAAATCAAATGGACAGACTTTAATGTTCTGCAGAAAAATTGCATTAGTTCCTACCCTTCAAGGTTTCAGCTTTTGGTCCTTAGAACCCCTAAGAAGAAAACATCGGCATTGATGATTATTGTGCATGTCTGTGCATGAGAGAGAGGCAACAGGATACTCACATATTGTGCTTCAGACAGTCAGACATAAGTAATTAATTTGATACAAAGCTGCTTCACTGCCATTACACAACTTTTGGTCATTTGGAAATTTTAGAGTATTCCAGTGATATAGATCTACATGTATCTTCAAAACAAAGAGTTTATATATTTGCCTAGGGTAGTTAACCACTTATTTTTATTTGATAGTTTTTCAACAGATCAGATGCTACCTAGAACTTCACAATTATTAACATATTGCACTGTCTAGCCTGTTATGACATCAAAATAATAGTGAGATTGCTTTCTATCTCCAGAAAGGCGTTCTGAAGACAATAACCATCAGTCATCTGTGACCAGATCTGCATTTTTTCTAGGCTACATATTATAGCAATGGTGCATATGTCAAGCACAAGACATTCTCAGAGATGAAAAGAATGAAAAACCTGCATATGTAGCCTGCAGAGAAATCATAATACAAACTTCTCCAATTTAATCCATTTCCAATGACAGAACTATCATCTTTTACTCAGTGCGGAGAATGCAGATTTCGTATTATAATTACTAAGCCCTAATACTGCTAAGAAAACAGTTTTAACATCAGCTAACATAAGATGATAAAACTTTCATACATGAGCATATGCAGCAAGACTGAATTATAACCTGTTTAGAATAAGATGGCATTTATTAGACGTCATATATTGCTGTTATACTGTGAGGCTGCCTTTTGCTCACTAGTTTCGTTGTTGGAGTACAATATCACAATAAGCAGTTCAAGACACAACATCAGAAAATGTTCTAATACCAAGTTTAAACGTGTAACGCCAATAAATGCTCCATTACAAATATAGTTCTTGAAGGTGGAGGAAAATTTTTTTTTTAGTTCTCAAAGGTGAAAGGGTTCAAAGAAAATGAGAAAATTACTAACAGGTAGAAAATATCTTAAATATCCTCTAATATCTTTCCAAAATAGGCACCAAAAAAAAAAAAAAAAGAAAACAGTAAAGTGAGATCTTTACAAGATCTCTGACTTACCATATTGATGGTGCTTCTGTTCCACTGATCTCTAAGAAGTCATATCCTTCCTCTAACTGGAAGTCAGTAAAGACCAAAGCAATGGTGTCTCCTGGTTCAGCCAATATGGTCCAGGTACAATCAGCATTATTTTCATACTCAGAAGGGAAGTGCGGACTTGAAATTGTTCCACTTGTTCCACGCAGTGTTCCTCCACAAGCTCCTTCAGCTGATGAACAGAATATGAAATACTAGTGAAGCCGTGCTTTAAACAAATGAAACATCATCCTGGCTTCTACCATAGCAAACCCAGCTCTTTTCTTTGCATAGAGTACCCAGAGAGTACCCATGTACACACAGAAACAAAATATTATCCAGGTGAATGGAACATTTTCTGGCCTTTAAGCTGTAAAGGTTTTTGGTTTGGGTTTTTTTTTTACTTCTTTTCCTTGTTAATGTCACTTTAGCACCAGGCCAAACACGAATGAAGGTTAGCAGAGACACTTAGTATGAGCTGATTTGGAGAATCTGGCTCTGTGAAAGTGTGCACAGAACAAGCCTAAGAAAGAACTGGGCAAAAAAATCACAGAAATATACTTTTTTCTCTGTGATACAAATTTAAAATATATTAAACATTTATTTCTAAAGACCTCTCTCACTCCTTTCTTATAACTATAAAAACCTGCAGAAAAAAATATTCTTATAGATTTAAGTGAACTCCTAAACTAGAAAGCATTAATAAAACCATATTATCCTTTCTCGGATATTTGTTCAGAATCAGGATGTTTACAGATGGCAAATGAATGCAGAAGGTTTTGTTGCCAGATGGATCTTCCATTCATATATATTTTTAATGGTTATTAGCAAAATTTAAAAAAAAATACAGAGCATAGGAGGATAAGCTTTAAAAATATGCTGATTATTAGTAGTATTTGGTATTAAAACATACAATTAAAAACCCCCAAGAAAATATGTCATCCATACAATTCATTGGCATAAGAAATTAAAAATCCATCAAGTGGCTTTTGGTGTTTGATAATTGCCTATGAAAGCTAAAGCAATAGTAATTAAAAATATTTCTAGACAGGTGAATGATCAGAAGAGAAGCATTTCATATTTATCTTTAGTTACTGCTATTATCATTATATGCATCCTGTAAGTGCATGTGGAGATTTGAAAACAAAGAACTTAGAAAGGTGCATAACACAAGGAACTTATAGTCTAATTAAGACAACAGAGGGGTAGAAGTAGAACTGCTCTTCTCAATCACAATTGAAAGCCTGTTGATGAAAGTGAGTTTTAAAGGAAGATTTGAAGGAAAAAGGATACATGTAAACCAAAGGAAAAAGAATGGCTGGATATTAAAAAAAAAAGGAGACTGTTAAAAGAGGATAAACAGCTAATAAGTGACTGAAATAAAAGAAAGAATTGTGAGAAAGGCAGAAACAGAATAATTCCTTTAATGTTTAAGTAATCTATGACCATTAATTTCACCAAAACGAATAGAGAAAGCTGCTGAAGGGTTCAAACAGGTATCTATCTTTACTCTTCCAAACGCAAAGTAAATTTTGATATACAGAAATGCAACATAACCTTGGCTACCAAAGCCTTATTGATTTCATTTCTTGGCACACAAATTTTTCAGAGGAGAGCTGGTCTTTTGAATAAATTTCATATTTTGCTTTCTAGACCCTGATATTTATTTTTAAATGGAGGAATAAGGGTGAAATAGATCTATTCTCCTAAGAGATTTCTTTTTTTTTTTTTGGTGAAATCAGGCCATTTCTGTGATTCCTTCCTCAATATCTGGCTTTTTATATGGTGCATATTGAAAGGACAATTGTGTCTCTGAGGAATGGAAGGGGTAAGGAAGTGAACATTAAAGAACCATGGATAGCCAAGGATCAGAGTCAAATTTCCTGGTGCATAATATATGCAAGAATTAAAATAATTTGAAAACTACTGTAAATGTATAATAAATCAGAAAGGAGAATCAACATTTGTTATCCACTGATATCTAGAATGACTCTTTTTTCATGTCTTTTGTTGTTGTGGTTTTTTGTTTGTTTTTTTTTCAACTGAATAGCTTGGTAATACTTTATTTTACATCATCATCCAGCCCAGCAAAGAAAAACAAATTAACTTCATGCATTCTGTGCCAGTACTTTTAAGTTTCATTTATTAAATCATAACAGTTCAACCTGTATTCTTGAAAGCCAGCAAGCAGACTTTTCCCATCCAGGGTAACCAGCAAGATATGCAACATCCTAAGTCAGCCATAACTCTTCGGTACTATCTGCTCCTGTTATATTTTGTTATGACAGCATTTTCAATTATACCATCTCTCATTGTGTTTATACTGACATTAAGTAACATGCTAGTGGTAATTACAATACTACTCACTCTTCCTGCTGCAAAGCCCTTGAATAAGCTTTGAGCTCTAAAGCTCTGAATTTTACAGCTGACATGTAGTTTATTATTTCTGGCAATCACGTGCAAAATTCTAAATTTATACACTGTGCATTACCAATGAGAGCCAAAGGAACTCAGACTACTACAGATATATGCCCAGAGGGATGCATAGCTCTTTAATCTATTTATAACACCATTTTGAAGAGGTTTGCTAGAAACCAAGTTAGCCTAGAAATGAAAAGGAAACATTAGACAGCAGAAACCAACTTGAATGAAAGAGTTAGTGTTTTTTCTCTGACAGATGTGGATATGCAAGGGGAGGACTCCAGCAAAAGCATCTGTTTGTGAGGTTTGCTTTTTTTTTTTCTCTGACATATTTCCCATGTTCCAGGAGCCTATGTTTTGGGAATTTCCTTCATCATAAGTGGCACACAGGCCAAGGAAACCAGACTGTTGAATACTAAAGTATAATACATTGCCTAAGAGTGAGCACAGGCAGGAAGGATGTGGTCACGCTGCACAGAGGGTAGGTAACAAACTGTCTGGACTTGGGTTGTGTTCACCAGGTGGCCCCAGAGCTAGTTGGTCTCCTTGGACTGACCGTCATTTTTGGCCGTGGCCTTCCCTATGTTATGCTTTTGAGAGAGTGAGAACAGTGCTTGGGAATCTTAATGCATTGCTGTGCTTGGAGTAATTTGGTAGCAGATAGTGCCTGAGGCTTCGTGAATTCAAACTCTATGTGATTTACAAATTGTAATTTAAAATGTGCAAGTAATTAATTCCAAACATTTATGGTTATTTTCAAGTTGTAAGCAACTGCACAAAATGCTGTTTGTATCAGCATAAATGACTACTTCAAGTATAAAGCTACAAACATTTGGATCTCTCAGTAGTCAGGAATTAAGTGCTCTGAATTTAGAGAATATGCATTTCATATAAAGTACACATGCAAAAACATATGGCTGGCACCACTTGACAAAAAATATGCATACTGTATAGATGTGTAGCTTGGATAAAACAGATAAACATATCCATCAAGTTTATGTACACAAAAAATCAAAAGTACCAATGAGGAACCACGGCAGTCAATGAAAAACCATTAATTTTTCTTCAAACTAGAAAGAGTAATTTCACCAAAAATAATAATCTGACAATTTTGGTAAAATGTGTTTTGCATAAATGAGATCTTGCTACAAGTGAGATGCAAGCCTTGCTAAGCCAAGGATACGGTAACAATAAACCCAGTATCTTTGGAAACCTTCCCTTAAATTGGTTTAGATATCTTTTGAACACTCAATCATTTTTACAAGACTTTCCTCTCCTTACCAAGAAAATGCTTTCCAGAATACACTGTTCTGCATTCTATTTGTCTTTTTTTAATACAAGAAAAAATAAAATGTTTAAGCAAGTAAAATAATGTTTATGGCATTAGAAAAAAACCCCAAACTTTATACCCACCTAACCTTTCAAAACTAATTTAGAATCTGAATGTGAATGATTGGAACTTGCTATTCCATTTTATAATGCAAGGTCCTCATGTGAAAGATCATATTACCATGTGACTCTTGCAACATAACCAACAAAAATATAATTCTGACTTAAAGCACAACCTTCATAGTAATAAAGTTTTTTTCTTATGTCATTAGTAGTCATTTCCTTACTTCTTTATCACTAGCAACAGAATAGATGCAATTAAAAACTTCAGTGAGATTTTATAAATTGTCATCAAATGACATATTGTCATCTTGAGTCACATTTTATAAGTCTTATCAATTAAAGAAAATTGCAGCTTTAAAGGGTTCTAAATAAACCATAAGCATAAATTATTTATCATGCCTTATTAAAAGTATCATTGAAATAGTTCTTTCTTTATTGAGGCTGGAGATCAGTTCCATGGAGAGAGATACGGAGGTCCTGGTGGATGGCAAGTTGAATATGAGTTAGCAGTGCCCTGGCAGCCAGGAGGGCCAACTGTGTCCTGGGGGGCATCAGATAAAGCATCGCCAGCTGGTCAAGGGAGGTGATTGTCTCACTCTACACAGCTCTGGTGTGCCCCACCCTCAGGTACTGTGCAGTTTTGGATGTCCCAATATAAGGACATCAAACTATTAGAATGTGTCCAGAGGATGTTTCGAGGGCGAGACTTAGGAGGAGAGTCTGAGGTCACTTGGCTTGTTCAGCCTGGAAAAGGCTGAGGAATGACCTTATCACAGTCCACATCTTACTGAAGGCAGGCAGCGGAGAGGGAGATGCTGACCTCCTTTCTCTGGTGACCATCAATATGTCACAAAGGAACAGAATGATGATGTGTCAGAGGAAGCTCAGACTGGACATTAGAAAAGGGTTCTTCACTGAGAGGGTGGTCAGTCACTGGAATAGGCACACCAGGCACCAAGCCTGTCAGAGTTCAAGGAGCATCAGGATGATGCTCCTTGTCATATGGTTTAATTTTAGGTAGTCCTGCAAGGACCAGGAAGTTGGAATAAAGGATCCTTATGGGCCCCTTCCAAATTGAGACATTCTATGATTAATTCAATTCCTTATTAAGTGGCATTTTGCTGTAGTTCATTAATGAAAAAGTAGATAATTGTACCTCATTAAATAAAATTCTTCAGTATGGGAACACATGCATGAAATAATCACGAACTATTACCTTCACAAACACATACTTTGTGTATTTGGGAAATGTGTAATATGAGGAGCTTGGGACCCCTGGTGGCCTAGTGGTTAGCATGCAGGACTCTCACCTCTGCAACCCAGGTTCGAATCCCAGCCAGTCCCCCGGGCAGATGGAGCCCGTTAGCCCTGTAAGGCCATCCATCTATGAGAAGGTCACTCTAAACAAACTTACGTCCTGAGGACCTCACTGCCATTGTCCAAGCTTGCTTGGCCCCGGCAGATGAACCTTAGGATTAAAGGGTGGGCTCAGTTCAGCGCAGGCTGTGTCTCACCTAAAAAATCCATTGCGCAGGCTGGAAAGGTAAAAAGACCTTTCCCCAAATCTTCGTTCGCGAAGACTGGCCATTATTATTATTATTAATATGAGGAGCTATTTAAATGATTTTTTTAAAATAAGACTTTGAAATTACCATTTAAAATGTCTTACTGACAAAAAAACTAAAAACAAGCCATAGTATATCAACAACTAGTTTAAAAATAAATTTTAGCATGTCAATGCCAACTGTCAAGCTGCTCAAATGCCAGATTCATAACGACCAAAATCATCACGAAGTGTTACAATGGTGTAGCATTAGCATTACACATTCATCAGATAACTAATTTACCTAATTTAGTTGCAGCAGTCAGCCAGCTCTTTAACCAAAATATACATCTCTACTTGCTTATCTCCTTTACTATTTTAGACTTTTACAGACTTTATTTTGAATAGGTAAAAGCCAGTGCTTCTTTTCTGTGTTATAAAAATTATAAACTTGTCAGAAGTTGTTGTTTGTTTTTTAACTATCATCACTTGAATCCAGATGTACTGCATCCCAAATAAGTGCTCTAATCAGTTTGCCTTCCTTTCTCAATTTCTTCTATTGCTGTTGATCAACTTCACATAAATTAAATACTCATTAGACCCTGCATCTAAGATTAATTTTTATTTCTCTCTCCATGGTTGTGAAAGGGCACTTCAAAATAGTTGGGATTGCTCTTTAAGTAGAATGGCATTTTTTTTGTTAAAATTTCAGAAATTATCGTGGTTTAGGAAAACAGTGTCTATTTCACATATATTAAATAATAAGATTTCTCTCATCAAGTTAATAGCATATACAAAATAGAAACACACAAATTGTTGCAATTTGTTTAGGGACCTAGGGCAACCACTGCAGCTGTAGATGAACATTTTACCTTTGAGATTTCAGTGAGCTTGATCTAAATAGACCCCAGTAGGGTCATCGTATAGTTATGGGCCCTGACAATATTGGACTCAGATGGATAGTCTTGTACTGGTCATTTTTATTTTGTAAATATTGTGCTTAATTTAGTAACCTTTAATTATTTATTCTGTCATATCAGTTTGTTATGTTACAAAGACCTATTTCCCCTCCATCCACTGTGGACAGGATATCTGATCTCATAGTCAATAAAGTTATAAATTTCAATAATACAAAAATAGTGATGGACTAATTATTTGCTCACTTGGCAGAAAAGATCATTTATTAACTGGTAGTTCGTACTTGAGCAAACTTAAAATCAAAACTCCCACTTTGCCCTATTTTTTTACGCAAAAACTTGGTTTTTGGTTAAAAAGTTCAAAATTTAGTCAGCAGTGACCTCATACTCCCTCTTCCACAGAAATAAAAAAATCAGTCTTCTGGATATCTTGTAAATATTATCTTCTTCTTCAATTAAGTATCCTAAGCTGTTTTCCAGTGATATGATTATCCTTCACTTGAGAGTATATTTTTAACACTGATAATGATCCCTTAAAGCAACAGTCTACAACAAATTAATTGTAAAGCCCTAATTTTATAGCAAAACAGAAATGGCTGGATTCTTTGAGAGCACATTAATGATTGTTGCAAATTTAACATTTTTTTTTAATAATTTGAAAAGTTAATCCAGTTATTCCCAGAAGTCTACATTCAATTATCAAATCCTTCATCTTTTTATGACTGCCCCTGAGGTTTGTTTTTAATTTTTAGCAAATGAATCTTCCTCTGACATTAACTGTGCCTACGTTCGTAATGGTCAGACTGAAGGTTTGGGTTCTGTTCTTTGAATTTACTTCATCATTCTGGATACTTCTGCTATGTTTTCATTGTACAGTTTCATTGTCTCAGATTTTCACTTGTTCCCATTTTCCGTGCACATTATTTCACAGATCAACCTCTGACCTGGCATACTTTCATTTTTTTATCAGGTCCCTCCATACCTACTGACAAATGCTAGAACAAGAACATCTAAACATAAATATATGTATGTGTAAATATATATGTATGCCTATGCATACATATACAGATATAAGAATGAATACTTGTAGCTGTGTCCATATCTCCATTGGGTGTTATCTAGTCTGTCCTGGATTACTGTGTAGGGAATTATACTGTATATTCTATCTGTTTTTCCTGAAATTCTCCTCTGACTTCTTACTTGACTAGTCACGATTAAGTTTTTTCCAAATTTCATCTCAGTGTAAACATTACAATAATTTAGAGTATTCTAAAAGGGAACATAATTGCTCAGACAGGAATCGACCATTGTAGTGGTTTGAACCAGGTTTTCCCCCTGAAGCTAAAAGTGGTAACCCCCAGGGGGTGGTGACCCTTGGGGTTTGACCCAATCAGTGCTCCTGCAAAATATAAACATATCTCTGGAGACCGGAAAAGAAGCAGTGGTTCTTGTTGTTGAAGAAGTGGTGGCCATGTTGTGAATGCCACGAGGAAGGGGTTCAGGGCCCCTTGGGGGCTTTGCCCCCCCCCAGCCCCTGGCTGGGGGGTTATGTGGACTTGGAATGGTGTTGAACTGAACTAAGTGCCTGTGGCTGAGAAGTTGGAGGAGTTTTCTCCACTGTGAGTGGGCAGATGGAGCAGCAGGGACAGCAGTGTCCGAGAGCAGTGGCAAAGAGCCAACTGATAAGGACCGAAGGAGCAGCAGAAGTCGGCATGCAGCCGGGGCAGACGGAGAGCTGTCTGAAGAAAAGAGAAAAGAGCCAGAAGCAGAGACAGAGTTTGTGGGGGTAAGAACTGAATAACCAAAACCCCCAAACTCCCTTGGAGACTCCTCTGAGAGAGAGGAGGATGATTGGACTCACTTGAAAGTCTTGTAGTGCAGTATGCACTACAGAGAGGAGCTAAGAAGCTCTGGCCTCCTGAGAGATAAGCCAGGACGGCCAAAGGAATGTGTGTGTGTGGGGTGACCTTGGCCCCCTTGCTGCAGCTTCAGAGAAGCTGGCAGCCATCTTTGAGTCAGAGTACAGAAGTTCTGTGAAGGGGCTTGACTCCCCTGAGGATACCAGACCGTCACAAAGACCCCTGTGCTTCGTGATATGACCGTGGTGTAGCAACCTTGTCTGGGGTACCGCAGCCCACGGAAAGACCCCTTGTTTGGAGACGAGGGGCCGAGAGGGGCTTGGAGGCCTCCCTCGTGTGTGCTGGCAGAGAGCCAGCAACTGCTTCTGCTGATGGAAGAGAAGAAGAGAGCCTGCTGCCTAGAGAGAGACCTGCTGCTGAGAGACTGGAAGGGATCTTTTCTTCTTCTTCTCTCCTGGACTTTTATTTGGAGGGAGAAGAGATTTGGCCCATTGTAAATATTATTGTCATGGTAGAGATAGATGTAGAGTTAAGATCATATGTAATGTATTATAGTATTTATTTATGTGTACAGTCTTGTAATATAATTCCCTTCCCCCCCCATTGAGTCTTGTGTGTTTGTCTGGAAAACCCATCTCACAGGGGGTTGAGATGTGGGAGAGTGGGGCTAGGAATCAAGAATTGGATTTTGAGGCTGTCTCAAACCATGACAGCCATGTCACTCTAAAAATTAGATTTGGAAAATTATTCCAATTTTATCATTTAATGTAACATCAATAAGCAGAATTACTGGGAAATGTTCTTTTTCTTTCCTTTGTTGTTGTTTTTTTTTAATTTATTTTAAATTATAAACATGAACAAATTGTGGGATTTGGACATTTTTTCCTCTCCCTTAAACTTATAAAACCATATATAGGAATAGTTGTGCTTTCAGAAGAATTCGTAGCGGGAAAACTAGAAACTCGTTTTTGCTTAGGAAGCCTGCAAAGTGCCTTCTCAAGAGGGTTAGATGTTTGTTGGTTTTTTTCCCTTCTGCAGTGCAGAGGGGGTTGCAGAGAGAGTTGTGTTATCTCTCTCTGTTATGCCGGAGAGAGGTAACCCTATCAGACATGTACAGAGGCCTTGGGAAGATGGGGGAGAAACAGAGAGGATACTAAAGGCCCTGGAGAGGGCGGGAACTTGCCTTTTTCTCCCTGGGGCCCAGTGTTTAACAGCACTGTGAGGTATTTGTAAGTTTTTTCATGTTCTGCTCTTCTGAATAAACTTCTGAATTCTTTCCACTGCCTTGGCATTTCTGGGGATACCTGTGTATCTTACTTTACATCATATTTGTCTAAACCTCAGAGGGTGAGAAGAAATTACATGAGAGAATTACTTGCTGCCTTAGAAGGTATGGGTAACACCAAAACCATAATTTTCTCTTTGCTAGTTGTTTCAAAAATAGCAGCTCTGACTCTCTGTATTCAGTTTATTTCAGTCTTCAGTGAATCATAGACTCTTCTTACTTTCTCTCTTTATCTAGGAATACCTTTTTATTTTATATATATGTATATCTGTAAAATATATATTTTTTACCAAAATACTTCTGCAATAATATTTCTTAAATCTGAAACCTGATTAATTATTACTTATTCCTTTTGGACCTTTCCGGCATATGATCTCTTTTACTGGTTTATGTTCTTTATTTTCCTTCCAATAATTGGATGCCTTTTTAATGATAATATATTACATGTTCTTCCCTTCACAGCTATTTTCATTGTGAGAAAAAGCTTACCGTTGTAATATCACTAATCCAATTTGTATTCCTAATGTTAGCTTCATAAAAATCTTGACTCATGCAAGTATAATCAACTAGGGATTCTCAAAATTACTGAGAATTGAGAACCTAATTATACAAAGTTCATTTAGAAGTAGTCACATATCATAAATCAGCTATTAAGGGAACTACTGAAGAGAATGAAATTAACTTTCAAAATGTTTCAGACTTGTACTGCACAGTATTTCAACCTCAAGACAAAGAAGGCAAATGTTTTGGGTGACACTATTATGGTAGCTGAGAATGAGACAACAAAGACCTTTTAATTATCAGGAAAAAAAAGTAAGAACTGGATTTAGGTGGGCCATTAATTCTCTCCGAATATTTTTGTAAGCCATGTATACAATTTTTTTGCAGAAACTCATGGTACTTTCTGGTTACATTTTTATTACAGAAAAGTCCGTGGTTGCTCCTATTTACCATATGGAAAAACAGAACTAAGTTTTAATATATACCTTGTCTTTCAGGATTTACCTTTGAACTTTTCTCTGGGGGCTGTTTTCTATTTTGGGGGATCTGGGCTTTTTTATTGAAAGAAAAACAAACAAAAAAGCGCAAATGTCTTGACAGTCAAATTTTCAAACTTTCTAAAAATGGCACTGACTGCTCATGTGATTTCTGTTCAGAGCTCATTATAGGCCATCGATGAGTCTACAGCACAGTTCAGCTCTGTCACTCTCACTATAGCTGTATTTAAAAAGCAAACCTCTGAAACTGAGCAACAGCCAAAGAAACAAAATGGCAGATACAAGAGCCAATGTTGTCATGCTGTTTACATCTCCCTTGAGGTTTAGTAATTCACTAGGAATTCTTCAAGCAAAAACCAGCAGTTGTACAGTTAGACAATGTACAAATTAGTACAAAACTAGACATCAGCTTCTTAATGCCTCTGAAATTATTAAGCAACACAACGGCAGAAAATAGTAATTTTCGGCATCAGCAAAGCTAGGGAAACATACCACAGAAACAAGGCTGTTGGGATTTTTTAGTATATGAAACTCGTAGCTTTATCTAACTCTGTTATATTATCATGCATGTTTGCCATGAAATTAGTTTATGATGACAAGAAAGAAGAATACCATCTGGAAACAAAACTGTAACAAAAGATGCTTTCATGGAAAAGATCAAGGTTCTTAGAGAAACAAGAGGGGAACATTTCTTGCTTGAAGACATAGGGAATGGAAAGGGCTAACTCATGGCATATGTTCCAGACTGATAAAATGAAATAAAATAAAGAATGTCTAAAATCTCTCATCAAATCCACATTCCACATGAACTCTAAAAATCCACTGAGGGAATGGCTGAGCTCGCATAAATCATTAACTGTTAAATAACTTTTTTGTTATGTTCCTCATTTCTTGAACATGTATACAGAATTTTTTGGATTTCATGTAAGTTCTACAGAAGGTTTAGGACCCCACTTGATTTTTTATTACTAGGTTTAATTCAGAGAGTTACAAATTATGAACAAAATTTCAGTCCTGTTAAAGATATTTGTATGTAGTAAACATTGCCAAAAATGGCAGTATCTGCAGAAATACAACAAATATTTAGTAGACACTGATGATATCATGAACTTGTGACGTGTATATTTTTTTGAAACCTGTTTACTATACCTTATTAGAAGGACAAAAAAACCCTCCAACATCTAAGATCAGACACTGAATGTCTAGAAAATTTTTGTTTTCTTTCTGTTTTGAAGCATCAGTAAAAGAAATCTCTGTTAACTGCTGATTTAAATCAAATACAAACAACAAACACTACTTAAAATTTTGCTGTTTTTTTGATTGCTAATTCTTTTATTTGTTTTGGAGCACAGAAATGTATAAAATATTTCTTTGCTGTGAGGAGTTACATTATGAGACACTTCAGTCACAAGTAACCTTTACAAATTATTACAGGATGCCATAACTTCCCTTTGTTACTCATCCACATGGGTATGAATAATACTGCCAAGGGAGAGTGTGAGCAGTGAAGCGTGTCCAAAGGGCATAAGATTAGGGCCAAGAGCACAGGAGACCACGGGGGTTCTCCTTAATACAAGAGGAAAAGTTTGGGTAGGAGTATCAGATTCCTGCATAAGAACACTTGACTAAGGAGCTGGTGCTGGGCAATAAGGCTTTGACCTCTTTGACCACAGGGTCCTCTTCAAGGAATGAGGACAGGAGGGGAGACATGGGATCTGCCTGGAGGAACAGAGCAACAGTTTTGTTGACCTGGTGGAGCGAGCCCTAAAGTATGTTTGTCAGGGACAAAGGCCAAGACTACAAACGCAAGTGGGTTAACAGGCCCAGAGAAGAACATATAGGACAGGGCAATGAATGTTTCTCACCCACCCTCTCAGAAAGCAACATGACTGGAAGCCCAGTTGAAATGCTTGTACGCAAAAATGTGCATCATGGGAAGGACATTGGACAAACTGGAAGTGCATATACAGTCACGGAACTGTAGTGTTATCAAGATCAGAGATGTAGTGGGACAGTTCACCCGACTGGAGGGCTGCAACGGACAGACTGACTCTTAAGAAAGGCAGGAAGAAAAGGACAGGCTGCACCCTACACAAAGTAGGATCTTGAATCAACAGAGCTCTCTCTGCAGTGCTACAGTCAACAAGCTCTTGCGCTCCTGTGGGCTAGAATAGGAAAGAAGAGCCAAGAGAGAGGTCATTAGGATGCATATCTTCTACAGACCATCTGATCAAGCAGTGGTCAAAACCTTTAAAGTACTAGAAGTTTCACAGACACAGGGTCTGGTTATCATCAGAGACTTTAACCATTCCCACATCTCTGTGGATGACAGCATAGCAGAGAGTAAGTAAAGCACTAGAGTTCTGAGGTCACTGCAAATAATTTTACTAATGCAGGCACTGGACAGGCCAACTAGGTGTAGGGAGCAAAGAACCATACAAATAAGTGATATTCAACAGAAGCTTTGGTCACAACAACCATTAGCAGAAGATCTTGAGGGAAGCAAGCGAGGCAAGTTATAGAATCAACGCGTTGGGCTTCAGCTGAGAAGATTTCAACCTCTTTGTGAAGAAGTAACCAGGATCTCATGAGCTGATGTCTTGAAGGGCTAGAGGGCCCAGCAGAGCTTGTTTGACTTCAAGGGCAGCTTTCTCAAAGCTCAAGAATGATGCAGGTAGGCATATGTAGGCATAGCAGGAGGCTGCTGGGACGGAACAGAAAATTCCTGACCGAGGTGTTTAAACTGAAATGCGAAAAAAAATAAAGAACCCCAAACCAGTGCATGAAATGTGAAAATAGGGACAAGCTACTTGAAAGGGATATAGAATCACAGAATCATTAAGGAATAGAGTTACTTTAAGACCAAGTCCAACTGCCAACCTAGCACCACCACCATGTTCACCATTAAACCATGTTGCTCAGGAATGTAGAGATTGAAGGGGGAAGAACAAAGCTCAAATGCATTAAACTGGTGAGGAATGGGAAGAGTAGTCATTCTAGAAACCATTCTGTAGGTGGATCAACAACAAAAGTAAAATGAAGGACATGTGGTCTGTTGCTTCAGTGGGGTAAGTGACCTTGGGATAAAGACATAGAAAAGATTAAGGCACTCAGTGTCCCCTTTGCATCTGTCTTCAGTAGAATGCCATCAGGCCTCCCAATTCTCAATATAATGGAGAAGTTTTGTGAAGAAAAGTAGTAGCCACAGCATGATAGAGACAATACAAGGAATTATAGAATTAAACAAGATATGTGCAAGTTCATGATACTGAACTACATGTACCTAGGGGTTCTTGGTGTGCCACAGTGTGAAGCTGCACTGTATCATCTTTGGAAGGCTGTGACAATCCTAGGGTGATTCTCCATAACCGGAAAAAAAAATAATTTTTCATTTCTTATTTTCAAAAAAGCAAGGATTCTAGCAACTGTCTATCTGTCAAGTTCACCTCAGATCTCCGGAAAATTGTGTTGAAAATGTTTATAAAAAACAAGCACACAAAGGACTAAAAGGTAAACAGGAACAGCAAGCTTTTACCAATATAAATCATTTTTGACTGTCTAACTGCTTTCTTTTATGAAAGGATTTAGCTTGATGTCAACCAAGTTTTCACAACACAGTTCTCCACTATGTCCTTGTAGACAAATTGAGGGCATATGGACTGAAGGGGTAGACTGATATGTGAGCGAAAAATGTCTGGACTATCAGGCTGACACAGCAGAGGCCAATTGTTTTAAGTCAAACTTATGGTCAGTGATTTGAAGCACTTCCTGAGGATTCAAAATGGGGTTGAATTTATGTAATATCTTCACCAGTCTGGAGTATGGGATTGAATACACCCTGACAAGGTCTGCAGATGGCATCTGCCATTCGGACAGACTTTCATGACAGGATTTGACAAGCCAGAAGAATGACAGAATTCTCATGAAATTCCAAAACAGAAATGTAAAGTCCTATACCAGGAAGAGGATCATCATCCCATGCAAAAATTATTTGCTAGGTGGCAGCTTTAACAAAAAGGACCTGACGTCCTGGTGAAACAGAAACTGAGTCTATGGTTCACTTTTGTAGTATTGAAAGCTTATCTCGTACTGGGTTGCATGAGCAAGAACATAGCCAGCAGCTAAAGAGAGAGTTGGAGCTCATCCGCCTGAATCTAAGCAGGCCCCCTCTGAAATGCTTTGTCCACTGTAGGTCCTCCAGTACTAAAGAAACACTGACATTGACAGACTAGAACTTGGACAGAGAAGGGCCACTGAAATCATCAGGATGCTGAAGAATGTGATGTATGAGAAAAGAGGATGAAGGAAACAGATTTTTCAGTCTGGACAAGTGGAGGGTAAGTAAAATCTTACTGCACTCTTTAGTTTAGGAAAACTGGAATCAGAATCTTTTCATAGACTCACAACAGAAGAGGAAATAGACATAATCTGTAAAATTCTGATATAAATTGGACATGAGAATGAGGGCAGTTAGGCACCATAACATGTTTCCAGAGAGGCTTTAGAATCTCCATCCATGGAGATATTAAATTTTCAACTGGGCAAAACCCTGAGCAATCTGATACAACTTTGAAGTTATTCGTGGTTTGAACAGGAGTGGGACTCAAAGGGACGGGACCACCCTTCAAAGTTTACATAATTGAAGCTTTTTCCTGGCAGCAAGTTTCCAAAGCAGGAACTTTAAAAACGTTTTGTAAGGTTCCGCCTGGTAAATTGATGTAGCTAAGTCCCACGTAAATGAAAAGGAAAAAAAAGATAAGCAGATAACATCGGGTGAGTTATTATTTTAGTTATTGCACTTTAAAATGTAGTAAATTTTTAGACAGTACATTAGTACACTTACATTTAGAAAGTAAAAAAAGAAAATAAAATCAAACCACCTCAAAATAAATTAATTTAATCTCCTGTTTAAATATTGTCTTAATATTTAAAAGATATTTCATGCCTTAATTTTTACCTCTGCAAAAAGGAACTGGAAAATCCCACGATGCACCATTTCCAGGACTCACAATACATGTCAACATGGCATGGCCTTCTAGAATGTAACCAGAGATACAGCTATATCGGATTTTATCACCAATGTTGAATCTTGTTCCATGAAGTACTCCTTTAGGTATTTCTCCTGGGTTGCCACATGTATGACTAGGTAATACTGTCAAAAAAAAGAATGAAATATGTTACAGTTTAAATTTGTAGAATTAAATAATGAATACTTGTACAACAATTATAATTAACTATTTGGCTGTGGTTTTGGTGTTGGTTTTTGTTTGCTTGTTCATTTGTTTGTTTGCTTAAAATAGTATTCCTTATGCATATAAGGGGAAACTAGATTATGAAATCTACTTGCACAAAATATTTCAGTTTATAACAGACATTATCATTTTCAAAGCTAATTTCAAACTCAGTTCTTGGTTTAACAGTCTTTCAATGAAGTTTCTTACAGATCTATTATCAAGAAAAATGTCCTACAAATCTTGCTGCTTTTCTTAGAATGAAGTAAAAGAACTTTTTATTTAATTTTATTTTGTAAATATTGCAAAAATATTTATACAATAGAATTATGGATGCAGGCAGTAGAAAGCCCTTTATGTGCAGTTTTCATTTAAGTGGTAAAATAGCATTTTAAAAGAATGCTAATTACCTGGTCTCTGACAGTAAGTTAAAGTCTCAAGTACATAAAAAAGTTAGTTTTTCTCTTTAGTTTCAAATTAGTCCAGGTTCTAGAAAATAAATTAAGTCAGCCAATATTTGATAAAAGAAACAAGAAATATGAAGGGACCTAAGCAGTGGCATTGGGAAGAAATGAATGGAAATATTTTCCTTTTTTATTGCAGAAACTTACCACCATTTGTAAACATTAGTTATTCGAAAGAGATTGTCTGAACAAGTTATCATTTTAAAGATGATACTCCTCCACCTACAAAAACCAGAAGTGTGTAGGGGAGGAGGAAAATGGAATTGATTTTGTTCTTGAACTTCTTTGAAATTTATTAATGGCATGCCATTCCTTTCATGGAAGTAGTACAAACTAAAATTCTTTAATTTCCTTTAGAGAAGAAATCCGTCAGGAACAGAGAACAGAAGATAAACATGTTCATCAGAGAAATTGTGGTCTGAAAAGCTCACATGTAATTCAGGTACTGAGTCAGAAGCTGTATGTTTCATGAACAAATTCTTTCACCCCATACTCCTCTCTTTCTGAACGCTATCCATGTGCAGAATAACCATACCAACCTAACTAACATACATGTTGAGAGAATTAATTACTCAATACATGCATATCCTCAGAGGATTGTAAAGCATTATATCAATATATCAATACTAATTAAGCCTTATTATACCATGTAAGTTCAATTATTGAATGCACACCCTTAATGCGTTACTCAAACAGTCACACTGGCGTTTAAATGATAGTAATTGAACTTAATTTACAACCAAATTATATAACAAAATTTTGAAAAGGTAAAAAAACATAAAGATAAAAAAATTAAACCAGAGAATGCTTTCACTTACAACATCATTTTATGAGAAAAATACCAAAATATTCTATAAATATTAGCAAGAAAAAAAAGCCACATAACACTCTAATGAATGATGAATTAGACATGTTCTACTAATGTTGCAGATCAAAGATCTAAGACTCCTGTGCACTACAGGAACTACTTAAGATTGTTGTGGGAATAGCTATCAAAGGTAGAAGCAAACAAGATGACACCTGGCTTATTTTGTACTGTTTCAGCAGGGGTAATAGAATAGGGTATTTATTTTTGTGTATTCATTCACATCACAAAGAGAGTCAGTGTTTGATTCACATACATGAGAAAGAATAAATATAAAATAAAGAAAATAATTTTAAGAAAACAGAAGAATTGGAATAAATTAAAGATACTGATTTATATTCCAAAATGTTGAAAACAATGATCCATTATAAGTTACAGTATATATATGCTATTATATGTTTTTTAGCACTTTGAAAAATACTATCTCTCTCTTGGCAAACTTTCTCCTTTTTGCTGCCTTAGTCATGATAGTTTAACACAGGCAATTATGCAATACAAGTCAAAGAAATAAAAACTTGTTATCTGCTTTGATACAGGAAAATACGTGTAACACTCTTTATGTTATTTTCAAATGAAAAAGTTTTTACAAAACATTATAAAATGAAGTGTTTTCATCAAAAGATCTGGTGCATGCAGTAAAAATTTATACAATCCAAAAGTCAGCATTTATTTTTATGAGGGGATGTGCTATCAGAAAAAAAATACATTATTCAAAGGTATTATGACTTCTGATAAACTGCATTCTTGAGGAATGCACGTTACAGCAAATCTACATCTGCCATATACATGACAACTGTCATTGCCTAGCTTTTGAAATTCTATTGCAGAAATTCAGTCTTCTATCTGTGTAAATAAGGTCTCCTACAATATGATGTTTACCTGCATCTTCTTACCACTACATCTGTCAAGAACTCAAGAAAATATGGTAATTGGCATCCTGAAACTGGCACACATTTTACCACAACCCCCTAAAACCCAGTAAAAGATAAGTGATCTGAGAATGACACCCATGTTCAATAATACATATAATAGTTCACAGGATTTCAACCCTTGTCAAGATCAAGCATTCAGCTACATTATTTATGTGCTTTTCTAAAACTTTGATTGAAGTATATTGAGGTAGCTGCACAGTTTCATCTGCACAGACTTTGCTGTTTCTAGTCTAGACCTAAGATGAATTATCCTTTGAAGGTTCCTAACAGTGATCAAAATAGTTTAATGTTTGGATTATGAGAGTCCTAGCTGACCAAAGCTCATATACACTCCTCAAGCTTTAAAATTCATTGCCAAAATTTCAGTAAAAGATCCATAT
Source organism: Neopelma chrysocephalum (assembly GCF_003984885.1). Classification (NCBI taxonomy): domain Eukaryota; kingdom Metazoa; phylum Chordata; class Aves; order Passeriformes; family Pipridae; genus Neopelma; species Neopelma chrysocephalum. Next base: position 13,785,498 of record NW_020897742.1, read on the forward strand.
TTGTCTGTAGTGTTACTGAGGTCTACTGTTAATAAGATTGAGAATCTGCAGTCACAGACGCTTGATTCATGAAATAATTTGATGTTCGCCATTTATTGAGAACAATTATGAACTATACTAGATAGAAGCATTTAAGGTAATGGATTTTTTATATAGCATGAACACTAGAGTGTTCTCAGTATGCTTCATCTCATTTTTTCTTCATCCAAGTCCTTTCCAGTTTTGGAAAAAAAAAAAAAAAATTACAGTGTTTGAAAAAGAATCTGTTTAGTCTTAGTATTTGGTCTTAGCAAAAATATGCACTGAGATTGCAAAGCAGGTTCATCTCCAAAGATTTCCTCCTCTAGTGTCTATCTTCATTGTTATGACAGACATAAAAACGTGTGTATGCTTCACTTCCTAGCACAGATCAGTCTGAAGCATTGTTTATTAATTAAGATGTATTAATGAAATTGAAGCTAAAAGATAGGCCTTCCTCATAGTTCACCTCTATCTTCTTAGACAGAACTGTTTAAAAAATGCACATGATCAAAATGTATAATGAAATTTATCAATTAGCTAAAATGCAAAAGGTTTAACTCCCTATTTAAACTAACTATGCATACTGCATATTTATTTTTTTAGAAAAGTATTCAAAACTTTATAATCTATATGCTAAAATGTAACACTAATATTCATTATCAGACAGAGGCAAAAGGCTACTTCACAGCAGGACTGTAAAAAACAGTAGAGAAATGGTACCATTTTTGATGATACATGAAGGTTATTAAATAAACTCATATTTTAAAAATTGCTCATTCTCAGATGGCATGTATCATATTATTCATTCAGAGCCTTTTCAAGACTCTTTCTAAAGCTAAATTCCATATATATTTGCAACAAAGGCCACTTCAAAACATATTGACAACATTTTAAACATGGTAATCCTTTGCTTTCACTTATAGAGAATTTCCTTAATTTTTTTTTTATATATTAGATTTCATCATCTACCTCTTTCTGATTTACAATAACAGAGAAATAACCTAAAATTAAACAGCAGTGGTTGTTAATGAAAAAATCCACCCAAAATATAAATGGCACCTGTCACTGAACTGAATAAACTTTTGAAGGACTGTTCTATTCCACCCAAGTTTTCTTACTATGGTGCCCACACTAGAATGAAAGAGTCTTTAAATATGCAATAAGCAATGCCTACATGTTTTTCATGTCTTCACTTCAAACCTATCATGGCATCATGACAACTACTGTCAATGTAACGTCCTGCTTTGGGTTTTTTTTCTACTTTGGTTTAAAAGGTCAAGTTTAAAAAAGATACTTTCTGACAAATTTTGAAGGATGTGAGGTCTCTGGCATCACAAATCCTACTAATTGTTTCATGAATATGGCATCTGGATTTGAAATCAATTATAAAACTATGAAAACTTCTGAACCTTTGCTGAGGTTGGTATTCAGAAGCTTAGTTTGACAATGATTTCAGGAGAACATAACTGATTTTTTTTTCTCAGATGTCACAATCATCAACTAGATTGCAAAGATTGCTTAGAGGCCTAAACAGCAAAAAGCTCACACTGCTCATGTCAGTTAAAATAACAGTTTCTGTGAATCAGTTGCTCAGTTTTTCTCGGGCAAACACAGTAACTGGAACTTGACAGCAACAATGGAGAAAGCAGCCTAACACCAATTAAGAAAAATAGGAAGGAGAAAGAAGAAAGAAATGAACAAGGTGAATATTTTTCCTCTGCTTCTTTCCATATCTGTACAAAACTTTACAAGGATATATTCTATTTGTTATTTTTCCTGCTCTTACTGAAAGAACTGGAAAAGTTTTCCATGTTGCACCTAAATTTAGCCAAATGCAAACTTCCTGACTTTTTGTTGTTCCATAGTCCCTCTGTTATAGTCCCCTATGTATCTTCTAACATTACCTTAAATTGGTGGCCACAGGCAAAACTGCACACAAAGGAAAAAGCATAGGTTACAAGGAAGTCAGATAGTCCCTTGATACCACTGACAGCTTTGAAATTACAACACTGGGGGGAATTTCAGAAGCTCTGTGGAGAAAATCTGGGTTATAGAAAATTTCAGGGCATATGTCAAGATGTTTAACAGGTCTGATGCACAGCCCATGATACCCTGTCCACGTGGCTACAGTAAGTGTTGCAGTTAGTGGTTTCATGGGTAAACAGAAGATATACATTCAACTGTATTACAGAATCAAAGAAGAAGAAAATAATTTTTGAGCAGGGGTAATAACTATACTCATTATAAACAGAGAACAAAATAAGCTAAAAAATAGAGGATGAAAAAATGCTAAATTTTCTTGCAAGAGTGACACTCAAACTAAAGTCTCTGCTCCAATTCAGAAAAACAACTTCATTTCAAAAGGAACTCAGGAGGGAAAAAGATTAGTAGTCTTTCAAAAAAGAAAAAGTGCTGTACTGAACAAAAGATGGACTCAGATATTTATACATATATATATAAAAGTATTTCATAAATCTATTTTTGGAATAGTATAATGCTATTTGTCTAAGGTCTAAGTAATGAAATTTGTTTTGAAAAACTAATTCTAAAGGATTCTGCAAATCTGTATTTGCCATTTATACCTAGAAAAAGACTACAGAATCAATATATTTGATTTCTTTTAAGTTTTCAATGTCTTACATTGAACTCCAACATGGTAGATTTTGACATTTCTTTTTTAAATAATTCCAAATATTGAATCAATTGGAAAGTATGTAATATTTCACTGTCAATTTATTAAACAACTTTGTCCTTTCTATTTCCAGGAGCTATGTACAATGAATAGTTAATTATCTACTAGGTCTGATTTCTACATTAGCGTGGAACACTGTAGATGTAGGTAGGTCATTTATGAGAGAAGAGTACCATGACAGAAATGGCACAATGCCACCCTTTGGAAAATTCTTCTTCATTCTCAAAACCAACATGGAAAATTTCCTTACATGGAAATGATGCTTTTCTGAAAGCAAAAGAGAAAAAGAAGCTAGAGCAGATTGCCTAGACAGTGTCCAGTTTGGTTTTTAGAATCTTGAAAGATGAAACTCCCACAGACTGTCTGGGAAACTTGCTGAGCATGCACTATGTTGTCTAGGTCCTCAGTGAAGACATTAAACACCACTGGCCCTAGTAATGGACCATTTTGTACTTCAGCAGTGACGGACCTTCAGCAAACTGAGTATCTTTACAAGGTTTTAACTTTCAACAGTAGGTTGAAAGAGCTAACATGGAGTCACTAAGGGTAAATCATGCACAGAGTTTTTACCTTTATTCACTCCAAAATGAAATGAGGAAATTTTTCTCAACTCCAGAAATACAAAAATCATGATCAAAATCTACTACTACAAGGGTAGCACCAAACTGTTTGCCACTGGCACATGTGTACATACACACGCCCATACAGACACAACTAAGCTGGGAAAGCTTTAGTCTGCAAGTTATCTAACATTACGGTGGATGAGTTGGAGGGGGGAACCTTCAGGCCCTGGGATTCAGTCCATTATCTGGAAGGTGCATGCTCTCCCACCCTGCCCTCCGACACGTGGCATGTGACCCTGCAAGGAACACACACAGAGACCACCAAGGAGGGACGGACGAAAGAGAGAGTTTAATGTGGGGTAGGGGTTTATAAAGCTCTTGGGAGGGTCAAAGGGGACCAATTACAGGTGAAGGGTCTTACAGAAAAACCAATCAGGTAGGGAGTTAACAGTCAATAGGAAAGGGTTAACAAAAGACCAATGAGAACACCTTAGGACATCTTCCCAGAACACTCCTGCCTGGGAGATAAGGGGTCTTTACAGAGGGTGTCGGGAAGAAGGAGCAGTGACTTTGCAAAAAGCCATCTTAATACATGTTTAAACAACATTCCACCAGTCCATCTTTGGCAGGACTTTTTTCATAAATCCATTGCTACATAACATCATAAATTTACATCCTTCTTAAAAATTATTTCATCAAAAATTAATGGATTTCATTAGGTTTACTCTAAGGGAAGGAAAAGTTCACTCACAGAAACAAAAACATGTAAAGTGTAAGTTCATGGAATAGCTGATAATTAAGCCATATTTACACTACAAGGTGTCAAATGCAACAGTCTAAGAGTCTACATGGTACAGATATGTACATATTGCAGCATCAAACATTGCCCACTATTTATGTGCCGGCAACTTTTTTGTTCAGTCTGTCTTTGTTGGGTCTACTTGTGATTATTTTGTCTTAAAATAATCCAAACAAACGACCAAAACCCCACAGCCTCATTGGTTTACAGAAATCAAGCTGTTATATTTATTATTGCTATTTAGGCAAATAGAAACCTGTATTTTCATACAATCCCAGGATAAGAGGAAATCTCTTTCCTGTTATATGCTGATTTCTGTATTTGTGCACACATAAATATTTGCAATATTTTCTAGATAAAATATTTGGATGGATTATATCATTTTTGAAAGATATAGCTTTCTCCTTTTACAAGCATTTACCCAATTGTGTCTGTCCATCTCTAAGGATGTACAAATTGTATTGAATTGAAAGCTACGAAAATCATTTAGAAGTATGCAGTAACTTTAAAACTTTAACACATCTTTCACATTGAGATTGATATTTTAATTTTCTTTTGCAGGTAATAACCTAAGATTGATGGATCTTATTTTTAGTGTGTTTACTTTTATTATGTAATAAATGTCTTGCTGTTGGTTATAAGACCATAAAAGTCAATATCATACAAACAATGCCAGAAAACTCTCAAGTGCAAAAGTAATCCGAAGTTAGAGCTAAAACTTTCTATTTCCTCATAACTATTTCGCCTCAGATGTACTACACATTTTCCTAGATGAACTGAGAACAGTGAGCTATATTTCAAGTTTTTAGATCTCTCTTCTTGAAAGAGGAAGAGAACAAGTGGAGCATGACAGTCTATAAAAAGCATTTGAGGCTGTGCAGAATTTATAAACTGAAACCTTTCCAGCTATCAGAGATCAAAAGTAACTAGTCATTGTCTTAAAAATATCAAAATAATGCCCATCTCCTCTAAAAAGTTCAGTGTATTCTGTGGTCTGTCTTCCAGCTTGTCAATATGATCATCACAAGTGTGTGTAGTATCTGAACTTCTCATTCTGAGAAAGATTGTGATGACCTTCTGCAATGAAGGAACTCCTGTTTTCTCAACCGTCCTTCCACAGAACTCCAAACTGTCAACAGAAAAATGTAACTGGAAGACAACCTCTACCTCATCACTTCATGTATGATAACAAATAAACCCAAGAAAATATCTTTTTTAACATGACCACTTTTGAGGATCCCATTAGACAAAAGACATACATTCATAAAAAACAAGTCTGTCCTGTGCTTGAAAGCCCATAGGATATGAGGGTAAAAATGACAATATCTCTGTGTGCTAAACAAGGTACTTACCAATCCAAAAGATAGGTATAAGAAACTGCTATGACCTTTTCTGGAGGCCTGCATACAAATCTGATTATCCATGTTCAAATAAGAGTAATTGAATATGAAGCAAATGCAGAGCAGGGCTACTAAAGTGATCAAGAGCTGGAGAGCTTTCAAGAGGATACTGCAAGATTTTTCCAGCCATAATCTGAGAAATGAGGATTAAAATGCAGTCACTATGAAGACATTGGAAGACAAACACCAGATGACAAAAAATATTATACCAGCTGAAGGTAAGGCTGGGGAAAAAAAGAAAGTGCATGAACAAATGACAATTATGAGCATTTTCATTGAAAATGAAAAGCATTCTAAGCAAAACGTTAAACTATGGGATAGTTGCCATGCAGTCACATGGAGAGAGGAAACTGGTCAGAGTATGACTAGTCCAAAAGCTGACTTTAATTTATAAAATAATTTTAAATAAAAGTTACTCCCTGTATAATAAGGAGTCTGATCAGGGAATGAATCAGCTTCCTCATCTGACTGACATAACTGGAAACACGAGGTCTGAAACCCACTTGCACACCTCCTGTCCTGTCAGCCTGCTAACACATAGGTGTTTGGGGCTGACTTTTCTTTTCATTGAGACACTTGAAATTGAATTTCACAGAAAATAAAAAATTTAATTGACTTCTAATTTTACATGGAAATGCACACATTTCAATATGGAAGACAGGTATGTACCAAGATAAAATTATCTTGGTATACTAACATAATGAAACAAAATATATTGCACAATCAAGATTTTTATATTCTTGTTACTATTAAAAAAGCAGTGGAGTGTGAAAAGATTTACATATATCTTACCCAAATATACATAAATTTTATACATCTAGCAATCTGAAGCCTATTTTTTCCTATTTTTTTTTCCTGGAATCCCTTGAAACATGAGGCTGTCTGACACAGGATGATAATTATGGTAGTAAGACTAGAGAATAAACTTACACTTCATGAAGGCAACACAACAAAATACATGGTACAACTATACAGATCAATTGTGAATAAAAACTGTTGGGGAAAGATTTCACAAACACGTATTCTCTCTATTGCTCCCAACACTCTCTGCAATGGTTGTTGCTACTAAATAAAAAGAGATTTTGAATTATTAAGATCTGCCATACAAGGTAAGGACAGTAATTTTAAGAGAATAAAGCATGAGCTTACTTCTCTTTAAGTTTTAAAGTTGCAATAACATTGTATACAAATATCATAGATACATGTCAAATAATGTTTATTAATATAATCAAAATGCTTTATGTGTCAGTAATACACATTGAAGAAGAAAATTTCTTTAACTATGAACAGATAAAGCCTAACGAAAAGTACCCAATGTCAGGTATTAGTCAATAAATAAGAACACTGAAACACCTTGTAAGTACTATATTTCTGTTCTCAAGGTTAACTACTTACAGGTCAGGCAAAGCCTCACAGGATCGAGAAACAAAAAAAAGGGATCTAATGGCAGACTAAGTTTGGAAAAGATCAGCTTCAGTAATAGATACACTACTCATAATTTATTGAAGGGTCATCTTCATCTATCACCAGACTGCCATCATATCTGCAGCCTCTTACTACCAACTAAGGTGTGGTGGGGGGAAAACTGTTTTCCCCCTGAAGCTATAAAATGGTAAACCCCCAAGGCGTGGTGACCCTTGAGGTTTGAGCCAATGAGCGCTCCTGCAAAATATAAACATATCACTCAGACCGGAAAAGAAAGTGGTTGTGGTTGTAGTTGGAGAGAGGTGGCCTTGTTGTAAGGTCACGAGGAGCAGGGGCAGGAGCCCCTTGGGGGCTCTGGCCCTCCCCAGCCCCCGGCTGGGGGCTACAGGGACTTGGAACAGTGTAAGGCTGGGCGAAGTACCTGTAGCTATGAGCTGGGGGATGATTCTCCACCGTGAGCAGCAGAAGCGGCAGCAAGAACAGCACTGACCGAGGGAAGGTGGCAGAGAGCCAACAGATAAGAACCGAAGAAGCAGCAAACAAGCACACAGCTACGCAGAGAGACACAGAGTTGTCTGAAGAGAGAGAGAGTTTTGGGGTAAGGACTGCAACCAATCCCCCAAAATCCTTTGAGATCCCTCCTAAAATGGAGGGGGTGGACTCCTACTGAATGGAAGTCCTAAAATGCAGCATGCACTGCAGAAAGAGGAGCTAAGAAGCTCAGTCGTCCTGAGAGCTCAGCCAGGACGGAATGTGGAGGAGGGCTTCGCCCCCCACTCCCCTGCTGCTGAGAAGCTAGCAGCCTGAGATCAGAGCCAGAAGCTGTGCAAGGGGCTTGAATCCCCTGAAGATACAGACCATCACGAAGGCTTCTGTACTTCGTTGATATGACCGTGGTGAAGTGACCTTTGTCCGGGTGAACACAGCCCACAGAAGAGAAGACCCTCGCTTGGAGACGAAGGGCCGAGGGGTTTGGATACTCCCCTCGTGTGTATTGGCAAAGATCCAGCTACAGCTGCTGCATGGAAGAGAGAAAGCGACACTGCTGCCCTAGAAAGACTTGCTGCTCAGAGAGAGGAAAGGATCTTTTCCTTCTTCCCTCCTGGACTTTTATTTGGAAGGGAGAAGAGATTTGATCCATTGTAAATACTGTTTTGTCATGGTAGAGATAGTTGAGATTGTGTATGTAGTGTACTATAATATTTATTTGTACAGTGTACTGTAATATATCCCTTTCTCCCCATTTTGAGTCTCGTGTAGTGTCTGGAAAACCCATCTCACACTGGCTTGAGATGTGGGAGAGGGGCTAGGACTTGGGAATTGGATTTTGGGGCTCTCAAACCATGACAGGTAATACAATATTTCTTCAAAAAACGTTTCCCTTTCTTTCTCTCTCTCTCTCTTACTCTTTTTCTCTCTTTCCTTTTTTTATTCTTTTTGATTTGCTGTTTATTGAGATTACAAAAGAGCACCCAGAACAATTTGCTCCAGCACCAAGAGTGCTCTCTGCTCTGCCTCAGGCACTCCCCCATTTCTGCCACTGTGGTGGCTTTTAGCAAAGCTGGACTGAGGGGTCTCGCAAGCTTTCCACAGCTATTCTCTTGTGCTTAACACTTTCATAAGTGGCATTCTTGCCACCAGAGGCCTCAAACTTTATCTTGCTTACAGACAATCACGAGGAAAATTTTTAACAGGAATTCAATATGACATACAAACCTCTTGCCTATGCCTGTAATTGAAAATGAAAGGAATTAGGACTTGCACTTAGGTCCTGAAGATGTAGCACAGAAAAAGTCATAGCCAAATAACTAACTTTTTTTTCTCATTCATTACTGATATGGTGTCTGTAAGAAAGGCTCTCTCCTGTCCTATTCCCTGATTAATACTAAGAATTGTCTTGGACTATTCCAGAAGCCCATATTGTTAAAAACCATGGATGACAGCATTGCAGGTCTCAAACCCCTGCAGTCCTTTTCCTTCCAGTTTTCTACAGGAATGTTAAGGGTTTTTCTCTCTCTCCTAGTTTAATATTTCATTTTGTTGCTGTTGTTGTAAATCTTTGTGACAACAGAAATTTCGCAGTGCCTTTTCCAACTTAGTCTCCATTTCTTCTTAGAAATGGCATCAGAAAGATATGTGAGTTATGAAGACTTCTGTCTGGTTAGCTTTTGCAGGTTCATACTTCAACAAGGGCGTCAAATAACTTGCTTCCCGTTTTGGCTATATGGACAAATAGCAGTATAAGGGCAGAAGAAGAATCTACCATCTCAAAAGCTTTAGCTATAAGAGAATTATAAATAGCTTGCTACCCGGGAAGTCCTCAAGCAACGTACATTTCAATGTACAACATTTTGCGGACCTAAATGGAACAGAGACATATTTTGCACTCTGCAGCTATAGTCAGTAAAAGTTAAGATAGTTTTTGATGAAAATACCAATTTTAATGTGAGTTTAGTGAGGTGAGAGTTTATAAACTTTCATGACTCAGATTATTTCAGAGGGAAGAAAGGATTCCCTGATTAATTGGTTTTATGTGTACCTCACAATATGCAACATGTTTTCTATTTACTCGGACAAGGTGAGGCAGAGATTGCTCTGTAAACCAGCAAATTCTGCCACCAGACCTTTGTTCACAGCACAACAATAAGATTTTCTGTTGCTTATTTTCAGTGCTGCATTGTACTGTCCTCTTGTTTCTTACAATGGCTTACACAACCAATGTATTGATAATTGCAGAGAACTGATCTGACTTTGAAAAGAAAAAAATCTCTCCAACATACATGTAATTGCATGTTTAGCAGGATGTCTAAGTCGCAGCAGGTAACACTGCTGAGGTGCTGGTCAGCTGCAGTGTGGAAATAAGAATGAAGAGCAGCAAGAAGAAAACAAGTTCAGATACCAAAATGAACCACATTATGAAACCAGGATCTAAAGTTTCTTAATGACACCTGCTTTCTATAAGGTAGCATCCTTGTGTGGTAGGTGAAACAAATACCTGGTGAAAGCGCTCATGCACAAAACTGAGGAGGAGGAGAAATAATTAAGTAAAGAGGGGCAAACCCCTACACGTGCAATTTCACACAATGTTTGTGACATCCTAATTAATCAGAAAAAGAGGATTTTAGGGACTAAATAAACAGAAGTTTAAATTGGTTTTGTTTTGTTTGGTTTTTTCTAAACTTTCTTCCTCCAAAAAAATCCAATGGCATATTCAGAACTCCAGGAATCTCTGTCATGTAACTATATAATTTAGTATGTATTTTTTAGATGACAATATGATATTTCTAGAAAAAAGATCTCTGGTTTATCATGCAAATCCATCCTAAAGTGTTTTTTAGTTTGGGTTTTTTGTTTTTTTTTTTTTAGTAGTCAGTTTTTACACGAGAAACTTTAAAAGCTCCTTCAAAAGCCCTCGAGCTTGAATCATGCCAGGTTGATGTCCCTGTACATTCATTACGTGTGAGCACTCTGCTAAAAATCCTGCTGCACTGATGGGATAAGGAAGAAGGGGTCTAGAAAAAAAAAGTTACTTAAATCCATTGCAAACCTAAATTAAGTGCTCTGTTTGTTAAAAATGCTTCATTTTGTTTTCATTCTATATTAAATGATGAATGGCAAAGTTGCATGATATCCCTTTAACAAAATATATGATTCAGAAAAAGGAAATAAAAAGATTAAACCACAAATGTCACAGGTTCAGTCTTCTTATAATGACCTGTGGTTGTTCACAGGATAAGAATGAGACTGCTAAGAGCGAAACCTATAAACATTGTTCACTAAGTAGCAAATTTGCAAGGAACTGGAGAGCGGCAGCAAGTGAATGGACAGATTTCTCTAGACATTTCCTCTGAAACACTTGGTGTAAAATTCCATTGAAACTTCTAAAGCACTTTGCTCCTAAGGCTTGAATTTGATTTACATTAGATCTCTGGGATTCTTAATGAGTGAATCAATTTCCTACCCTGTCCTTACAAACCATAATTTTCCTTCTTTTTTTTTAAAATCTTACTCTCCAACTAATTTTGCATAACTGGCATTTCAGAGTCCATGCAAATAACATTCTCCAACCCACTGAAGTCTAGATTAGTCCAATTTGTAGTTTTTTTGTTCAGTAATGGTCTAATCAGAACTTACTCTATAGAAGACTAACTCTCAGGACCACTGGGATCTGGAGAGGACACTAGATTCTCATCTACCTCATCTTACGAGATTGTGGCTATAACTGATACTATAACTGATAGTCAGACACTATTAAAAAATTTCCATGTATTCTTCAACTCTGTAATACTTTTGGGACTCCAACACCATCAATGTGGTAAAAAATAATACAAAACAAAGAAGAAACTCGCTAGTTCTTTGCAATGTTTTTATCCATCATCCGCTTATCATCATTGGCGAATCAGAGCTCGAATCAGAGCTCAAATCAGTTAAGCAGTTTAATTACCTAGGCAGCATCATCTCCTCAGATGGTAAGATTGATGGAGAGATAGACAACAGGTTAGCAAAGGCATATAGTGCTTTCGGAAAACTCCATAAAAGAGTTTGGCGAAATAAACACCTGAAGAAAAGTACCAAGATCAGTGTTTCCAGAGCCATTGTGCTGTCTACTCTTTTATATGGATCCAAATCATGGGTCATCTACCGCCACCACCCGCGTCTCCTAGAACGCTTCCATGAACGCTGTCTCCGTACAATCCTAAACATCCACTGGTCAGATTATGTGACTAATACATCTGTTCTAGAACAGGCAGCACTTACGAGTATTGAGGCCATGTTGCTGAGAACACAGCTGTGTTGGGCAGGACACGTCTCCAGGACCGCCTCCCTAAGATCGTGCTTTATGGTGAACTGGCTGCCACAAGAGAGGAGCCCCAAAGAGAAGATACAAGGACTCCCCAAAACAACATCTCAGCCTTGGCCACATTGATCAACATAACTGGTCTACTCTGGCCTCCAATTGGGAAGTCTGGAGACACACTATCTATAACAATGCTGCTTCTTTTGAGAACACACAGAGAATAACTCTTGAAAAGAAAAGACAACGCAGAAAGAATCATGTCTTGCCGATACCACCTAAGGAGTCCTTCTGCTGTGCCTTTTGCAACTGGACTTGTCTATCTTGTATTGGCCTTTTTAGCCACCAATGCGCTTGTAGCAAATGTGGGTAGAGCCCTTCCCAAATCTTTGTTCGTGAAGCCTAGCCATGATGACGATGATGTAGTACGACATTCTGCCCACTTTGGTTGCCATTGTCTATTTTAACCCTAAGCTCAAAACAGCACATAGAACACCAGAACATATTTTCATCCACCTCAGTTTTATCACAGTCTTGACAACAAAATTAGTATTGTGACTATTTGAACAATGAAGCCATCTGTGAGGCTGATTCCATATCAAAGGAAGTTTGCTGCAATACTTGTTCAGTGTGAAGCTAAAGGAGATTGTCTGCTATTATTTGTCTAAAAGATTATTTACTGGAAGCAATGGAAGAGAGTTCAATTCTGAAATTGTTCCTGAATTCATTAATTCCATGTTTGTTTCTGTACTACTAGTGTGTAAGGGGGTATGGGTGATCTCTAAATGTTAAAAAACACCCTTCTCAAAGCCCCAGAAGACACCATATTTCACTGGACACCATTTTGCACTTCCAGAGACTTCATATACCTTTGAGTCACTAGATCAGGATAAGGAGACATGCTGAATACACTATACACTAACACTGAATGGACCTGAGGCCAGATGGGACATTATTAATAAACTTTCTGAGCCTGCAGAACAGGAAGGCTGCATGCAGACTGCCTGCTTGGAACAATCAGCTGTCAACTTCTGAATCATTACCAAGAATTATTCAGGAAAGTGCTACTTGGCCTAAACAAAACTCACGCTGTGATTCATATAACAGCAGTATAGATGGCTGTTAGTGCCCCTGCCCACATGCTGACAGGGGTTAACATTCTGGTATAGGCAGACGCTGGGACTACATTGACTGCTTACCCATCCGAGACAAAGAAAAGTATCAGCAGCTACTGTGGTAGATGGAACTAAACTTTTGGATGGCTATGTGATCACTGTTTTATCCCTTTGCTGTCCCTCAGAGAACATTTCACTCCTGTTTTGCTTTTTAATAATTCTGTGATACATCCCACAGTGTACAGAAAGAAGCACTAAGAACATCTTTCTCTTTACAATGATTATTTCAAGGGTGAAATCATAAAATTATCTCTGCTGTCATCTCTGATGGAACAGAACAACCTTCTCATATACAACCAAGGAGGTTTTGGGGTTTGTTTTCAACATGTAGCTATCCTCACCTGCTTGGATATAAAAACAAAAGAAAATTAAAAATCAGCTAAAATATAGCACCACAGGATACGAAAGAATGAAGCAAAGATAAAATCTGCACTGTACTGATAGCAAGGATCATATCTACACACATTCAAAAGACTTAAATAGATCACGGTTGGGTTTTTTCCTAAGGTTTTCATACAACTCTGTTGCCTGGAGATTTTAGCCTGTTGAACAGCTACCTATGGCCTTGTATGGGTCTGAAGTTTGAAAGGCACCAGTTCTCACTGCATTGCCCCTTTAAGGTGTAGCCTGGCACATCAATTTGCTTCACATATACCCTGGGAGAGAAAGTGATTTTATTTATCTCTCTGCTAATACTAACCTATTAAATTTTCTCCCCAAAAAGCAGTTTTCTAACCTGCCAGCTGTTAAATGACAGAGAATTGAAAGCTTTATGTTCATTCAGTAATCATAGCAGCTCTTTTTCACCAAACCAGTTTTCCATTTACGAAGAGCTCGTCAAGGTGAAGGGTAACATCTCAAGAGACAAACACACTGTGCCTTCATCATTCACTTACATTTTTAATGCGGTTCCAAGGCTGGCTGTGAAATACCTCCCAACAATATAAGAAGTCTTTATGAAACCCACAAAATATTTCAAATTATTAAGTGCCACTTCAGTATCTCCAATGTGTGGCATTTGTGAGTATTACAGATCTTCATGGTTTCTGTCAGTTGGAAAATCAGGTTTAGAGTGTGTAGGAACTTATTTTACGTGCCGATTGCTGAAGTAATACAGGTATATTAATAATGCTGTAAGAATTACTACACATTGAATCTCTCTTCAAAATACACTAAGAACTAAAAAACCAGTTTATTAAACATATTTCAAAAAACCTATTCCTATGGAACATAAGCAATGTGGTAGCAGTTTAAAAAATGTGCCTTACACAAGTGGATAACAGCAGAGATATTTTTCTTGGTCTTATGCCCACACCAAGACATTAAACCATCTTGTCCGGGAGCTGCTTTACGCTGATGATGCCGCCCTTGTTGCCCACACAGAAGCAGCCCTGCAGCGTTTAACATCCTGCTTTGCAGATGCTGCTGAGCTCTTTGGGCTGGAAGTCAGCTTAAAGAAGACAGAAGTTCTCCATCAACGTGCACCTCAGGAAGTCCCCCATCATCCCCACATCACCATCGGCCAATCAGAACTCAAATCAGTCCAGCAGTTTAATTACCTAGGCAGCCTCATCTCCTCGGATGGTAAGATTGACGGGGAGATAGACAACAGGTTAGCGAAGGCATATAGTGCTTTCGGAAAACTCCATAAAAGAGTATGGCGTAATAAACACTTGAAGAAAAGTACAAAGATCAGTGTTTACAGAGCCATAGTGCTGTCTACTCTTTTATATGGATCTGAATCATGGGTCATCTACCGCCACCACCTGCGACTCCTAGGACACTTCCATGAACTCTGTCTCCGTACAATCCTAAACATCCACTGGTCAGATTATGTGACCAATACATCAGTTCTTGAACAGGCAGCAGTCACAAGTATTGAGGCCATGGTACTGAGAATGCAGCTGCTTTGGGCAGGGCAGGTCTCCAGGATGAAGGACAACCGCCTCCCTAAGATCCTGCTTTATGGTGAACTTGCCACCGGCTGCCACAAGAGAGGAGCCCCGAAGAAAAGATACAAGGACTCCCCAAAACAACATCTCAGCCTCGGGCATATTGATCACCATAACTGGTCTACTCTGACCTCCAATCAGGAGGTCTGGAGACACACCATCTATAACGCTGCTGATGCTTTTGAGAAAGCATGCAGGATCACCCTTGAGGAGAAAAGACAACACAGAAAGAATCGAGCCGTGCAGAATATACCATCTAAGGAGTCTTTCTGCTGTGCCTTTTGCAACCGGACATGCCTTTCTCGTATTGGCCTTTTTAGCCACCAACGCGCTTGCAAGAAACGGGGGTAGAGCCCTTCCCAAATCTTCGTTCGCGAAGCCTAGCCATGATGATGATTAACTGCTGCCCACAAATTTTGCCTGGCTTATATCCATTGACTATCACAAGTACAATAATGCTGCCACCATGACATATTTGGTATTGACCTAAGTAGACATCATGCAAAGGTAAATTTACTTCCTCATAAGCACACACACACTCTTCTTTTGGAAGCATGACATTCAAGAGATAATCAAGTCAATATCTGAAGTAGAATGAGAAAAAAATATTCATAACACAGTGATGACAATTTTGACAAAATTATGAGAGGAAATATGGAAGGAGAAATTGTTAGACTATTCAGAAAAACATATATACCTTGTGTCAATCAGAAACCACATATCAACTACAATGGCATGAAGTGGGGTAATGCCTGCGTATCAAACTATAGAAACAGCTAAAAATTACATTAATGTTAAATGAAATGGTTAGCATGTAAGCAATACTTCAATCCAAGTTTTTCTTAACATCAATTATAATTGGTGCTTTTTTTCCCTTTAATTTCACCATTGTTTTGAGATGTCTTTGAGTATTTGTATATCAGTTTTACTAGCAGTTGCAGAGGATGCAAGTAAACAGATGATTTGACTCATCTGCTGCAGCAAATAAAACATAATGGAACCAACTTGTAGTATTTCAGGAGATAAGATTAATTTTGTAAAAATCAAATCTCTTTTTCAGTTTTCAAACAGAAGGACTGTTCCTCTCAAGCACAACAATGAATGAAGAATAAAGAAAGAGTCAGCTGAGTAGCTGTAAGGGAGAGCTCAGCATAACTCTGATGGTTTTTTACAGGTAAATGAGGATCCCTTTTGCTGTTAAATCCAAATAACCAGTGGACAGATTCGTTGTTTGTAGGTTCCATTACAAGCTGGGTATATATGTAAACTACAGTGATAAAAAAGAAAATTTTTTTCCTTCCTCTTTTTGAATATAAACTGTATAGGATCTGCTTGGGCTGACTTTTCTCAAAATAGCAACTTGGTAGATCCTGTTTATAAAATGTAGAATTAACTTAGCTCTTCCTATGTTTTACATGGCATTAAATAACATAGGAAACTTGGGATTTCTTCTAGCACTCTACAAAGTAACCTTACTGTTTTAAAATATACTGTAAAGTTTAAAATGCATTTGACGGCTTAAGTATTCACAGGAGGAAAGCTCCTTTACTCATCAGTTTTACAGCTCCGAGCAGGGCAGTGCTGCAAAAAAGATACTTTGTCATTCCTTGCCCTTCATACCAGGCTGATTCCTCTACTGCTGGGGGACAAAGACATATGAGCTTTTGCAGTGTACAAGGCCAGAGACAATTTTACAGGGATGGAAAACATGGGTAGTCTCCTGTCTTACTGATCACTATTTACAGGTATTAATTGCAAAATGTTACTTTGGTAACTAATTTCTTCCAAGACCTCTTACCTTCTTATTTAAGAAAACATGGAATCATACAAACAAAAAATAGAAGTGAAGCAAAAAACTTAAAAGACTTATGATAGTCCCCATTAGGACAATTATTTAACTTAAGCACAAATGTAAAAGTTTTTTTGAAGGTCCCTTTTAAAGATTAGTGCTAAAATTTAATAACCCTGAAACATTTTTATTGTTCACTGTATTTCATTAGAATTAGGTTAGAACAAGTGTCCAAGCCACAAGAGGTCTCACCCACAGCCACATGTTCATAAAGTTTGAGAGCTGGGAGTTAAAGTTTTCATAGCATTAGTTTTTCCCCCCATTTGTCTGCCTGGTTGTCATGGTTCAGGAATGGTACTTCCCAATTTAGTACCACCCCCACCACTGAGACTCCAAAACCACACCCCATTCACTCTCTGCCAGGCCCCCCACAGGTGGCCAGAGAGGAGAAAGACAAAGATGAGTTCTTCTTACTCCCGTTTATTGCACTGTGCTAAGAACGTATTGCGATGTCCCTTGTGCATAAAGTGAGTTTTGATTGAAAATAGTACTATCATTTTTAAACGATAACAAGAGGGAAGAAAATTCAACAGCAGTAAAGGTTACCACAGTAGCAGTGGCAAGAGATGATGCAACGTAACTCTGCAATCTAATCAAGCCCAACATGAAAGAAAGAAAGGGAGTTCATGCAAGATTATATGCATCATGACCAACATTAAGGCAATGTAATAAACATGAAAACTAAGTTTTAGTACTTCAGTGAGTTTTAGCTGGCTGTAAACACCATACGTTATTTCAATGTAGTCTTGTGTCTATAAACTACTGTGGCAGTTCGGTCTGGCTCTCCCGCCAAGTCCAAGCTGTCTCCTCCCCCCTCCCACTCTCCCAAGCGAGGGAAAAAAATGAACCACAGAAAAAAAAAAAAGAAAGAAGCCCGAACAAATGGAATTCTATCAAAAATATATATATTTACATATATTTACAATTATATATGCAATCTGAATATATTGTACACACGATAGGGTGCTCCTGAAGGGAAAAAAAAAGGAGAAGGGGGGGGGAAACAGAGATAAAAAAACCTAAAAACAAATATTCTCCAAATATACCCCATTAATAGAAAGCTAGCAAATAAATACAAAAAAACGAATTAAATACTTCCCTGAACGAGACAGCAGAACTGCACGGAGCACCAACCAACTCCCCCCGGAGATAACAGCAGTTCTGAGCAGGCAGGCCCTGGCCTATTGTGGTGGTTTGAAAAACCTTTTCTCTGGGGCAGTAATGGTTTGCCCCACTGATAATACTGGACCAATCAAAGGTTCATATGCGCCCTACGGAAATTACATACCCACAGCAACGGAAGAGAAGGTGGTGAGGTAGTTTTTTTAGTAGGTTGGTAGCCATGATCTGAACCACGAGGAAGCAGGGGGCCAGTGAGCCCCTTCTGGGGGCCAAGAGCCCCCAGCCCCAGCTGAGGCTACGAGAGACCCGGTGTAGTGTCAAAGCTGGACCGGGTCCCATAATCAAGAGGTGGGAGAATTTCCTTACTGTCAGCAGCAGCAGAAAACATTGAAAGCGGCAGCGGAGCAGTCCTGAACAGAAACAGCGATGGCTGAAAGCCAAAAAGATAGCCAATAACAACAAGATAACATGAAGCCGGCTGAAGGACGCAGAGATGTTCCTGCAGGAGGGAGAGCTGGCAACGAAACAGAGGAAAACCCAAAAAGCTGTTTTGGGGTAAGACTGTATTAATTTCCCAAAACTCAGAGACCTGTTGAAGAGGAGGGGTGGACTTCCAAACCTTTAGGGAGTCCCAAAATGCAGCAGCAGCTAGAGTGAGACAGAGGAGCCCAGAAACCCGGAGTCATTCTGAGAGCTGAGCCAGGATGGAACACGGGGGAGGTGGCCGTGCCCTCTGCTGCTACTGCTCCTATCATGCTGGGAAGCTGAGAGAGAGCAAAAGAGCTTTGGTAAGACTGAACTGAAAGCTGCCTTCAATATTCTACCCCAAGAGGAGTAAAGATCTACAAGGAAATCCCCCAAAGGCTCGGGCTCGGGGTTGGAATTTCCACAAAGTAAGAACCAAAATCCTGACTGCCATACTTAAATCTGCTGCCTTAGGAAAATGAAGGACACTAACCAGTGCCACAAAAAACTGAAACGAAGGAACTGTGGCCTATGCAGTGACAGAAAGACTTTTCTCTTTCCTTCTTGGACTTTTATTGAAGGAAAAGAGGAATTTAATTCAATGTATATATATATATATATATATATATATATATATATAT
>NW_020897742.1:13804496-13817549 GCF_003984885.1 Neopelma chrysocephalum
GGGGGGGGCTTGAACTTAAAAATTGGATCCTTGGGAGTTTCAAACCACCACACCTATACAAGCAAAGACCGCCTGTGGAGAGACCTGTCGCCTTCAGCCACCAGAAGAGAGAAGAGAGTGAGCACTCTTATCTCCGCCTTATTTATATGTTGTGTTATGCTAAAGGATGATATGGAATATTTCCTAAGATTTCTTCTAGGGGCTCAAGTGCCGCACCTGGAGCCCCAGAACTGGCTCTCCTCCCATTGTGGGGTTCCATTTCCGACAGTTGAGGGTGGATAGGGAGGGGGAAAACTCCAGCACCAGGGGTTTCTTCAGGTCCTGGATGCTGGAGGGGAGAGCTTGCTCACCCCTCCCCCAAACCACAAGGTTCCATGGCAGCCACACACAGACAGCACACCGGGCGTGGAGAGGAGAAGAGAGAGAGGGTTTTATTGTTGGGGTCGTTACATTTATAGGGTTTAGGAGGATTCACAGAGTAACCAATTACAGGTCGCAGGAAGGGGTTAACAACCAATAGGAAGGGGTTAAAACAGTCCAATGAGAAGACTTCTTGATATCTTCTCAGGACATTTCAGAGATAACACTGCCATGGGGGGTCTTGGGAAGAAGAAAGCACGAGCCAGCAAAGAGACTACAAAAAGCCATTTTGAAACATGTCTAAACCACAGCTTCTCATACAATGCAGATTTACTGCTACAACTTCTGACCCGCATTGCTAAGGAAGGCCTAAAAAATCCAAAAGCCAACCCACTACAAGTACCGTTGCCTGTCCATATAATTATCCATGTATATACATAGTCACTAATGAAATTTTCACAGGAGTTTAGAAGGAACCCTAATGCTCTTTTGAGATATTTGCAATCTCGAGCCCATATTCACAAGGGGAGGAATGGGGGTGACACTCTGGATAAGACACAGGGGACACCACAGAATCAGCAAAAACACCCAAAACAAAACACTTTTTCTTAGTTGCAGAATTTTGGTTCTGAGAATTTCTAGCCCTTTGGAGAACTTGTAGATTTTGTCAGGAGCTTTTATCAGGAAAATATAGGTTCAATTATAGAATTTTTAAACTCTTACAAAAATAAGAAAAACAGTATTACAATAGGAAATCAGGAGACTTTTATATGTTTTAGATCAAATATTGCAGGTGACCTTAAAATTTCCTATAATAAAGTACCAAGTTTATGTAGTTACTCTACTTGAACCCAAAGACTTGTATAGTAAAATAAAACTCCCAGAAATGGAGAGACATCTTATAAGAGGCATAAAGCATACTGCCATTTTATTCCAGTGGTTAATCATCCCTTTAGTTAAAATTTGTATCTAATTTTGTACTTGCAATTTTAGTTATATTCTCCAGCTACTCTTTCTTGCTGAGGTTTTGCTAGCATAAAAGTTCTTGCTTTTCTCCTCTCTGAAGGTATATGTATTTTCTAATCAAATCATTCTGTCAGATGCATCTGCAGTTGATGGGAAGGGATTGACAAATTATTTTCCCCAAACTCAATTCAGCAATAAAATACCATTTCTCACTTTCAATTTTTGGTGTCATTTTCTTTCCTCCTTCCCATTCCCACTTGTTATCTTCTCCAAAAATGAAACAAACAACAAAAAAAAAAGGCAAGAGAGCAAGAGCAAGTTTCAGCATTTTTGTTTCATTGGGAATTCCCATATTGTGCATCAAATATGCTCATTTACTTATGAAAGATAGGTTTTAGCCCAGATAGATGTAAGCATCAAAGGTGGAGGAATATTGGAAGAAAATTATCATATAATTCTTATTATTGCAAATTCATACTCAACTAAATAGACATCTCTTCTTACTTGAGAAGTTTTTGAAGATTTCATATTTTTTCTACACCTTTGAAAGTTAAACACCTCTAACTGCCATTCTGAACAATGACCCCTGCAGTTCATTGGGAATATGGCCTACAGCTGCTGAATTTCTAGTCAAAAATCTTACCGTGCTTTAAAACGGGCCTTGTCATTGGTTTTCCCGAAATGCAGCAAGAAGCACAACACAGCCTGCAGTGCTAACAAAGGGTTTGAAATAACGGGCTATGGATGGAAAATGCAATTCTCAAAAAAGCCAGTATCAAAAAAGCTAGTATCAACAAATGTAAATGAAGTGTAAGCTCATTGTTATTTTTAAGAAAAAATGTTGAAAGTGTTTAAAGTCAGAAAAAAGTCAGCTAGGGATTCCGACACATCAGAATAGTGTCATTTTAGAGATCGATACTGACTGAAGACTGATCAACATAATTTGTGCTTATTTTCTATCTTGACAAAAAGTCTGGATAGATAAAATTCATCAGCAATCATTTTGTATTCCTCCTAAGCATGTGGGAAATAAATGCAAGGCATTGGTTCCCTTGTTTCTCAGTCCTAAATACAGCAAAATACTCAGTGGATATACATCTGAAAATAATTAAATTTCTTGTTCCTCATGCCTCTGAGGATTTGGAAAGGAGGTAATTTATCCATCTCAGGAAGGAAAACATTCCTCCAGGCTTCTGATGATACAACTTCTTGGTGTCATTATTATTTAGAGAGCATTTTTAAAACTGTTACTGTTATCAATATTAAAAAAACCCAATGAAATATTCCTGAGAACAGTTTTTTATAATACATTACTAAATTCAAGTAAAATTGACAGAAAAGAAAAAAATGTACTCCTATGCTAAAGAGAGTAGTTGTGATATGAAATTTATAAGTAATGTATATTATAAATCAATGCATAAATTTTATATGTAATAATATGATTTCCATACTTTATTAGGGAGCTCTTTACTGATGCCAAGATCAGATAGAATGACAGTAAAGACCTACACAAAATTAGAACTTTACAAGAGATAGTTGGAAGCAAGAAACACATCCCAGTGAGGACTCCCTTCCCTACACTTATCATTCTGCATTAAAGGTTGTCTGTTCCTTCAAAGTCTTTCTAGCATAATTTCTTAAATATTTTGATATTGCTATATAATACCCCAAAGTGAAATCTTAATACAAAGGCAAATATTCCACTGACTTCAATGAAGAAAAAAAATTAATGCAGGATATTTCACTCTGCAACAGCATAACTTGACAGTTCTACCATCTACAGAGAAGTCCCTTTGCATACTACCAGAACATCCAATTAAGCTATGAAAAACAAAAAGTTTCACTGCAGTTCTTGTAATCTAAAAGAGATGATTAAGGAACTTCTGAAGCATGCAGAGGGAAAAAATTAGCAAAAGAAAAGGATGTTAACAAGGCCAACATTATACAGATAGAGCACAAGTCACATATCTAGCCAGGATTTGATCTAACTGCTCAGCAGATTATCATTATTGTTAAAAAGCCATATACATTTCCAATTTTAAAAGATGATGTCGTATTGTGAGCTTTAAAGTAAAAGAAGAACCTACCATAGGAAAAAAAAAAGAAGTCACTAAGGAGCATCCCCATACACATTCAAAATCATTTCAAAATAAGTCAATTAAAGACATGATTAGAACAAAAATAACTGCACTTTTTTTTACTGAAGACATGATACCATTGAAACGAATGGAAATTTCAGGTGTGTGCTAGTTTTGACTTGCATAAAGTTAATTTTTTTCAAAGTAGCTTGTATGGGGCTGTGTTTTGAGTTTGCGCAGAAAACAATGTTGATAACACAGAGATGTTTTAGCTGTTGCTGAGCAGCATTTACACAGAATCAAGGCCTTTTCTGTTTCTCACACTACAGCAAGGAGGCTGGGGGTACATAAAAAGTTGAGAGGGGACACAGCCAGGACAGCTGATCTCAATTGACCCAAGGGATATCCCACACCATATGTTCACCATATAAAGAGGAAGAAAGAAAAAGACGGGGGAGGAGGGAATGTCCAGAGTGATGGTATTTTTCTTCCCAAGTCACTATTACACACATGAGCCTCTGCTTTCCTGGAGATGGCTGAACACCTACCTGTCCCTGCAAAGCAGTGCATTAATTCCCTACTTTGCTTTCTTACGTGAAGCTTTTGCTTTCCCTATTAAACTGTTGTTACCTCTACCCATGACTTTTCTCACTTGTACTCTCCAAATTCTCTTGTCCATCTCACTGGCGTAAATGATCGAGTGGCTGTCTGGGGCTCAGCTGCTGATTGGGGCTAAGCCACAGCAAGGTGCCATGCATGAAGTTTGCTCTGACTTATTTTCTCCACCAGGAAAATGGAGCTGGCCCAAGCAGAGATACTTTTGGTATGTTTTTTTTTCTTTGCCAATAAATTTCCCCATGATAGAATATAGATTTCGCATCACGCCATTTCTAATCAGCACATGGTATTACCCTGCTTTTGATCCCTCAGAGCATCACCTTAGACCTCCCAAATTAACTTACATGCAGTAAACCCAGGAACAAACAGACAAATCCTAAAGAATCTCTTGCACTAAGGAAGAATTAACAAAACTGAAGCTCGGCCTAGAGTAATTGCATGGAAGGCTATGTTCAAAACTAAAGAGAAATCTGTGGCATTACATATGGTTTTGGAAAAGGCAATCAGATGCACAAGGTGTCTAGCTATAGTAAATCCTTTAGGGGTTACTAGAGAGCTAGTTGCAACTACAGTCATAGGTACAATTAAAGAATTTTTATTAAATAACTAAGAGCCTTTCACAGTTGAAGTCTTACACAAGTTTTGCTTGGGCTTGATTTTATTAATTATTTGATTTTACTTACCTGCTTTTATTTATATTAAAATCTGTTACATGGCAATTTCCTTTATATCACAGTATATTTATACAGGGAAATATTGAATATTCTGGTATTAGAATAGGTTCAAATGTAAATTTTATGAACATGCAAGCTATGTAAAACTTACTATTTAGTCATGAAATCATCCTAGTGATAAAAAATTGTTTTGCTTACCAATACAGCCTCAACTTCATAGTATAATCCTGCTATTTATACAATGTGAATTGTGCTTGAAACGAAAACATCTTTGTATAAGCATCAGCTTGCAGCTACAACTCCATTTGCTTCTCTGCAACTGCAGTTTATAACATTGTCAAAACAGGAAAAGGATAAGTTGGGATTCTTATTTCTATTGTTTGCACTGAATCTAGCTGAAAACTGAGATAGACTGGAAGTTCTCCTGCAACAATTGCTCTTAG
The DNA here is from genome assembly GCF_003984885.1 of Neopelma chrysocephalum. Lineage (NCBI taxonomy): Eukaryota > Metazoa > Chordata > Aves > Passeriformes > Pipridae > Neopelma > Neopelma chrysocephalum. The sequence continues at coordinate 13,809,636 of NW_020897742.1, forward strand.
CACAAGCCTTTAACAAAACCAGGAATGCTTTGCATGACAATACTGCTTGTTTGATGGCACAGTTTTACATCAGGCATGAGTGTTATTACTATTATTACTATTCTACTGTGTTATGAGAAAGAACATTGCTTGGATTGAGTGCTGTAGTAGCTTCCTGGCTGTTCTGAAACAGGATTAAGACAGTACTACCAACGATGAGGAAAAGAGACGCACCTTGTGAAATAACTTATTTTTTAAAGATAAAATTCGCTAGTGACCTCTGTGATTGATTTTGAAGTCCTGTTAGAGCTATTAAAGTCATATTTTCATATATGTACACAATTGCCCCATATAAGCAGCCTGGCATCTTTCTCCTTCACTTTTCTCACCTGATGCAGAAACCAGGTATTGTTATACTTATGCCTTTGGATAGGCTGACAAGAATGCTCTAACAATGTCATAGTGCAATAGGGCTCCAAATAAAAATATGTATTTTACTTTATTTTTTAAATTAAAACTTGCCTATGAATCTTAGAAAAACAAATTCTAAAACTGCAGAATTTCACTTATACAGAGAAAGACTCTTCCAGAAAGTTAAATTCCCTAATTTCAAGCCTCTCTTGAGTTGGAATGAACTCAATTTTACTTCCTTACTTAGCCATTTATCCCTTATTAGGATAAGGATAATTGCAGCTTTTCCTGCCAAATCACTGTCACATGGTAGAAGCAAATGCAGAAGTAGTACAAGAAGAAAAGAGAGACCACCAGAAGCATGGCTTTAAAGCACACCTACCTGTGCAGGCTCCTCTTCACTTCTTGGTTGGTTTTAAATGAATTTTTAGAGGCAGAACCAACTGAGCTTCAGACACAGCAGAGATTGCTAACAGCTAATTGAGTAAAGCAGTCTGAACAGCTTCAAACACATACAGCAAGAAGTGAATTGCACTGGATAATTTTCTTTAGGGTGGGAGAACAACACAGGTGGAGTCACTCCCATTTGAAATAAAAGAGCAAGTCTTCACCACATTTTAGAAATAAAGTTTTTCTTCACTGCGGAGAAGATTCTGCATCCCAGCTGAACTCATTTTTCTCAATCCTCTTTAAAAGTGTTAAATATATGCTGTGTTTTCTCAAAGGGCTATTTTAGATACGTATCCCAATTTTATATGACTTAAATCTCATACAGAGGTGTTCACCTTCTCTTACATTCTGTCTGGAGTTTAGGATCCAAAAATCTTTCATAACACAATCCAAAACTTAATTTGTACTCATGACTCCTTCAGAGGATCTAGCCCTGCTCAAAAAGAAGCCCATCTCAGGCAAGTGTTTTGAGAAGCTTCACAACATCTCCACAGACAGGTGTTGCTCCCTCAACTCAGAGCACCTTCTGTTGGCACTGCTACTGCATCCCCCAGAGTCCCAAAACCAAGTGGCTCACTTCAGATTACAAATTATTCAAACTCTTAAAGAGTTTCCCCTCCTAAGGAATTTTTCTCTGATTTGTGTGGGATTAGGGTCTGTCCATTATCCCATTCCACCTTTTTCTTTTTTTTCCCACTTAAGGAAACTGATTTAGGTAAGATATCAATAACACTTGGGGAAATTCATATGTTGAACAAATTTTACAGCTATATTCTCAGACCTTGTCTCACACATGTATGAGTCTCTCCTGAGTCTCTCTTGAAACCATTTTAACCTTCAATTTCATTCCTGTAGCCTGTTCTTTACCGCCAGGAGACTGTCTGTCTACAAATCCAATCACAGACACAGCACGTTTGTTTATAGCAAGAGGTCCAAGTCAGCACACAGCTCCTCTTTAATAACTTTTAGATCAATAGCATTTAATATTGATAAAATTGAAGTGTTTCATTCACTTAGCGGAGCACCAGTGTATTTTAATATTGCAGTTTGTGCTTCTGAGATAGAAAGATCCTTCTCTTGATTGCATATTCACAAATTTCTAATTGTTTATCACAGAGGGAATAGCAGCACCAGACATGTTTCTTTATTTCTTCCCTCAACATGAAGCCCATACAAAAGCATTATACTTTCTTCGGTAGTCAGTGTTGAGGCTTCACATCAGTAATTTAATGTGCCAACCCCACAGAAGCTGACTCAGATTGTTTCTGTCACAACACGTTTAAAGAGCTCCATGGTCAATCCTGCGTTGATATGAGAACTGTCAGTCATGCAGTGGCATTCTTTGCTGAACAGATGACTGACAACAAGAAGTTCAACTGCTGAAAGTGTCAACTCTTCAGGAGGCTACAACACTTGGTCAGCATATAGATTATCTTAATGTTTACATTTTCAACATTCAGCTCTTTTTGTTTTATTACAATAATACCACATTAATTAAGTGTTTGGACCCTTAAAGGTCCAAACAAACAAAACCACAAAGCTTGTAAAAGGTTACAATATATCTGAACGATCTTAAGAACAAGATAGACCATTTGAAATTCAGTGTAGTTTAATTTCATGATTGTTTCAAACAATCAAGGTCTTTAATCACTCAAAAAAATGAAACCTATTCCCTAGTTATAGGTTGGACTCCACAGCTTTCATCGAAGTAGTAAAAAGAAATAGATACTTCCTAACCTTCCCATTTTCAAACACCTGTTTTAAACAGAATAACTGAACGTTTTCTGTCCTTTCTTCCCTTCCTCTTTTACAATATAAGAAACATACAGTGTTAAAGGTTGTTATAATTTGCTCCAGCAACTCCATGATCCCACTCAAGCCATCAGTGCTGGGCCCTGATGAGCACTTGTTCTGGTCCCTCTAGCAGCTGTTTTTTGGGACAAACACTGCTCCTCCCCAGCCTCTCGAAGACCCTCAGGCCCTCAGGTGTTTGCACTGTAGTACAGGGGCACCTAAACCCTGCTTTGATTCCAGTGGCTGGCACCCAGTGCACTCATGCCAGTCCCCCCAGAAGCTGGCACTCACGCACACAAGATGGAGTGAGACCATGCAGAGTTAAGAGAGTCTTTAAATAAGGCAGGACAGCCTGTGGTGATCTGGCACAGGGCTCAGTCACACAAGTGCACTGACTAGCCCCAGACCCCACAAGATCAGCTCTTCCATACCCCTCTCTATCTGCCCCAGCTTTGTACCTACCCAATTCCCTTTCCCTAAACATTCCTTTGTAAACGTTGCATAGTTTCTTGGGCCACCCCTGAATGTCCCAAATCCTCACATTCCTAGTTTTCATCTTCTTCTAAGTCACAAAGTCCAGGTGGCCCTCTCCAAAGCTCTGTCTGCATTTTTTTGATGGTAGTTCAATTAGTAGCTTGAAACTTTTGATCTTTGGCATTGCCTCCCTTGTCTGCTTGGGTTGGGTCTCTGTGCTCCTGTTTATCACTTCCCCTTTCAGCACCAAAATGATCCTTGATCATATAAGCTCAGTGAAGCAGACACTCCCATCTTCCACATGTCCTTACATACTGTACATAAGTCTTGGTATCTATTTAAAAATTAATGTTATACCTACCTAGAGCATGAGTTTCTTTTGTGAAGCACTGAAAACACTTTAACCTGTAAGTTGTTATAAAGAGCAGCATCCATTTCTTAGAAATTGTATGTTTCACTTCTAATGGCTGCTCACGCAAGACCTGTCTTTCAGATTTATTAGCACCATCACATAGTTTAGACATATTTTAATCCTTCATTATCTCATAGCTTTATTATAATACTAATCAGAAAGCGTAGGAGAATATTAAGTTAGGAATTAGCTAAGTGCTTTCTAATACTACAAGGGCTATATATACAAGCAAATTAAGCATGCCAGAACTTATTTTTATGGCCCTTAAGCTAAGTGGCACAATACAAAAGAAGATTCTAACCTCCAAACTGCCTCTGAAGTGCTCTTTTGAACTGTGCCAGGAATTATTTTACTGGAGACAGAAATCACCTGAGGGACCATTGTATCATTCTAACTGTATAGACAATCAAGACTCAGTATTGAGGTCTGTGCACTATTTAATTCACTGTTACTGAGATAAACCCTAGGTGTCCATCTTCAGCCAGTAACTATTTTCTACGAACAGAGTCTCTGGACAGTCATCCTACTATACATACCTTATTCTGCTTCACGTACTTTAAATGTAAAACTAATTTAAGCAGCACATAATTTAATTTCCTTTTGAAGTTTATCTTATTACTGTGCTTAATCACAGCCAAAGATAGAGAAAAAAAACACAGTAAACTTTGCTAATAATAATTTGCTCTATTCTCTAAGTAATTTCTATGGCTTGAAGTAGCTCTAACATTTGTATAGCTGCAGAATTTCTTTACTTTGCACAAAGTTCAAGGGAGCTCAATAATTTCTAACCTTTCCCACCTTTGGGGTATGTCATGTCCTGACATAATGTTCAATGACATTAGTGCAACAGCTATAGTTAAATTAATATATTCACTCAGGGCAAAATAATATAAAACACTTGAGCCAAAAGTAGGAAAGAAGTGCTGGGCAAAATGTCACTTTATAAAAAGAACTTCCAGGAATCATATAATTTTTTTGCCTAAAGCCAGTTATTGAAATATCTGACTATCACTTCCATCAGCTGCACAAAGCTCTTCAGCTCTAATGGAGTCTTCAATAAATCATACACTTAAACAATGCACAAACTGCAGTAAGAGAAGTAGGTATTATTGAAATATTAAACTATTTTCAGAAGGCCTCTGCCAGTACCTATTGCATATATCATGATCAATTATGGCACAATAACTCCACTGTCACTTTTAATCCTCTTTTGCTATCACAGCCTAAAAGCCTCAACAGAATCAGCCCATACCATCACTAATTAGTTAGTGATGTTACAACTCTAGTTCGTTACAAGACAACCAGTTCACCTTCAATAAACAAAAGGAGGTAAAGTGCCTAGGCTTGTCCTTATCGCATGATTTAAGTCCCCATGTATGAGACATAACATTAAATTAGATTTCTCTGCTTCTCATTTATCATGTCCTTTCTTATGCAGATTTAAAAAGTTTTTTCACCTGCTGACTCACCTATGCCTGAGGAGGAACAGGGCCTGGAGTGGAGTGAAAGTGGGGGGTTCACAGTTTTGGAGGAGGATGCATATCTATCATCTATATTTTGATGTTATGACAAAATTCTGTGACATTTCTGCTTCTCTTTCCTTTAAAGTTAATGCCACCTTATTTTTTTTTAATTTAACAATGTGTGAGCTCTTCTGCAAAGTTAACTCATCATTCCATGGTAAATGATTTGTGACAGACAACACGTTTCAATTTTTGCTTATGGTTTGAGAAGTCTGTGGCTATTCAGCAGGTTCCTGTATGAAGAAATTGCTGAAGTGTTTTCAAGAAAATACCAGGCTCAACTGGAAGCAGGTTCTAGGGAGCAGAAAAAGATTAGGAGGCAACAGGCAGGAATTATCTGCAGGACAAGTGGGAACTGAGAAACTCTTGAGAAAAGAGGAAAGTAGAGTGGAAGAGAGAAGTTGATTTCATACTTTTTATTTCCATTTGCTTCACCCCACATATCTGGTTATTTATTCTAATGTCCTTCTAATAAGCAGACCTTCAGAGATAATAAGCTAAATAGCTTTTTTAGTCATTGCTCTTAAGGAAAACTGAGGTACTTCTGTCTCTAGACCCTGTCCAGCATATCTGACATGATGTTTCATCATACATTTCTTCACTGTAAATAATAAGACAAAACTTCAAATGAACAATGTTGAAGTAATTAAAGCTTGAAGTATGTGCAGGTCTTTAGAGACTGTATCTGAGTTTCTTGGGTTTACATCTTAAAGAACTAAGTATTAAGCATCTTAATTAGCACACTGCATTTCTTTTACAATCATACACAGCAGGGATCTCTACTAATTGCTTCTGCACATTTTGTGTATTGCACTGGCTCAGGCACTAACATACAGACATCCATATTGCTAAGCTGTCGATATGCTCTCCACTAGGGTTTGGGCTATGGCACTGAGGCAATCTGGCCCCAGCATCTGCTCTCTGCAGGACATAGGCAACAAGACTGTAAATTTCCCTTGACTCCAGGACAGGAGCATCCAGGCTGCCTACTGGGAGCAGGTCACAGTGTGTGGGATTTCCCAGACTGTGCTTTGGCATTGTCCAGGAGAGTGCTGCAACAAAACTATGCCAGGGACCAACCTATTCACTTAACAGCTTTAGTAACTGAGCTCCACTGCCTTTTAACTCATTAGTATAGATGCACTCTTCTTGGACATAGCTCAGTGGATGGTGAAAGAATCTCCCCAGCAGGGTAGCTTGTGTGTAAATCCTCCCTGGTGGAGAGCAGGGATTACAGTTTAGCTGTACGTCCTATGAGCCATGTCACACCATGTGTCCTCGGGGCCCTAAGATGTACACCTGCCTGATTTATTTGGTCGTATAGACATAGACTTTAAAGTATTTAAATACACCTGAAATGGAAGAAATCAAACTGGGCTTTGAAATATAATATTTTATATTTTAATGATGAGGAAAAAATATAAAAGAAGAGTGATAAATATTTCTGAAATCAAACCAAACACCTCAGATAAATACAATAGGAATCTGGTGCATCTGACAAATCAGGAGGAACACAATATATGCATCTATTCAGGTAAAGCTATTTTTAGTAATCATTGATCATGAAATGAGCATCTCTACTGTAAGAAAAAATATCATACAAATATATCAGTCAGCAGACAATACTTTCTTTGGGCCTACAATTATTTTAAGTGAGAGTTTACTACAGCAGATTCATATGAGATTGTCATTACAAACTAAAACTTATACATCACTCATCCTAGGAGGAATGGACTATAATGTAATCAATATCTTTACTGTTTTAGAACCAAGATGACACTGGCTCAATTGTAATTATGATCAGAAGTTTTTGATGAGTGGATGTAAGAAAACTACAACTTGGTAGCGTATACTATGAACAAGTATTGAAAATTTATTTGAAGTAGTGATCCATCATTTGTGTCAAATGTGACAGTGTAATCATGCAGTAAACCCATGCCTTATCAGATGCTACTGGTTAAATAGACATTGCTGCTGTTACACCATTATGTTCCCCTCTATCCTATCTGCTATTAATAACAGATGCAAATGCCTAAGAATAAAAGTAGTGAAGAATTGCAGTACATATAAACAAGAATAGACAGGTAAGCACAAAAAAGCATAAAATCAACATCAAAGGAAGATAAAAACCAACCAAACAAAAACCAAAAAAACCAACCAAACAAACAAACAACTCCACACATCTGATAAAACCATAATGTGAAATGAGCCAGATTATTGGAAAAAATGCCACATTAACAACCTGTTGTAAACATTTACACTGTGTACTCCTTTTTCATCACTTCCCTCCAGCTCCTGAAGTGCTGCTTATAGTTCAGAGTTCATTAAAATACAGGCATAATAGAATGCCATTTTAAAATCAGACTTGTTTGCTTGGTAAAATATGATTTAAAGACCTGTATCTGCCAAAGAACACATATCCAGAGGGGTTTCAGTGCCAAGATGCTTTTAAAAATTCACCAGGTTCTTCTGAATTCAACTTGCACAAAGATAGCTAAAACAGAGTACATAATGCTCTGAATCCACACAGAATAAAAATATGCTGAAATTGGCACCAGTTTCTAAAATATGGTCGACAGCTGCAGGGAAAAGAAGGACCTTTAGCTACATTTTCTCTTCTTGGTCCTTAAGTGTCCTTTTTCAGGTGATGTGGAAAAAGAGAATAGACTGCTGCCTTCCTAAATCTTTGCGCAGCTGATTCTCACAGCAGATGTCCATAACCAGTTCTATCGTACAATAAGAGAACAAGGTATCCTTTAGATCATACTTATTCCTGTAACTGAATTACTCATTGGATTGAATACCAGGAGTGGCATCAGCTTCATGACAATTCATTTAGTTTTGTATTTGAGAACAGTATAGGACAGATAA